>NW_009207630.1:14982-41818 GCF_000690835.1 Fulmarus glacialis
GTGTGTAGGTTAATGGTGGACCAGATATCCACCTGCAGCCCATGGAGAACCCCACGCTGAAGCAGGTGGATGTGCTCAAAGGAGGCTGTGACCCCATGGGAAGCCTGCGCTGGAGCAGGCTCCTGGCAGGACCTGTGGACCCATGGAGAGCGCTACATTGGAGCAGTCTGTTACTGAAGAACTGCACCATGTAGAAGGGACCCACGCTGGAGCAGTTCATGAAGCCCATGGGAAGGACTCACACTGGAGAAGTTCATGGAGGACTGTCTCCCACGGGAGGGACCCCACGCTGGAGCAGGAGAAGAGTGTGAGGAGTCCTCCCCCTGAGGAGGAAGGAGCGGCAGAGACAACGTGTGATGAATTGACCACAATCTCCGTTCCCCCTCCCCCTGCGCCGCTGCGAGGGAGGAGGTAGAGAAAATCGGGAGTAAAGTTAAGCCCGGGAAGAAGGGAGGGGTGGGGGGAAGAAGGTGTTTTAAGATTTAGTTTTTGTTTCTCATTATCCTACTCTGATTTGATTGTTAATAAATTAAATTAATTTTCCCCAAGTCGAGTCTGTTTTAGCCTGTGATGGTAATTGGTGAGTGATCTCTCCCTGTCCTTGTCTCCACCTACGAGCCTTTTGTTATATTTTCTCTCCCCTGTCCAGCTGAGGAAGGGAGTGATAGAGCGGCTGGGTGGGCACCTGGCATCCAGCCAGGGTCAATCCACCACAATGACGCACAAAAAATAATGTGGAACTTCCTGCAATGTCCAAGACCTTGCTGATTTTATTTTCCTTTGCCTGTTAGCAACAGCATGCAAACACAGACCAGTGAGTGTATGAGATGCAGCAGTAGGTATATATGTTGTATAGATATATGGCACATACATATATACTTATATGGCTTATATACAACATATGCATTTATACAAATATGGCATACATACAATGTATATGTATGTTGTATATGAGGGTGAAAGTGAAGGTGCACCGGGAATACATTAGAGATTCCTAAATGCTACAAGGAGCTTTTCTGGGGTACAAGGTTGCAGGACAGACATTGTGTCAGTAGACCACCCATACATACTTTAACGTTGATGTGAAAAAGGAATCTGAAATCATCCTGAAGAGCTTATATTTTGGATGTGGACAATTGCTTAGTCACTCCTCCAGACTGATCTCACAGAGCTTAGTAAATGTGGCCAAAAAATTTGCACCTCCCAGTGAGAAATGAGACTCTTAAAAATCCTGAATGACTGCACACTTTCAGAATCAAAATTTCTGACATCCCTTTTCACAAAACAGACTGTACATCTTTTAATATTTACTAGAATGTTTTATGAACAGTGAAGGACCTAAAACAAATGAAGGAATTTACTTTCCCTGAACCATGAGGAATCAGATACTCAGTCCTTGGTGGGTATTCTTATTCCTTAAAACCACTGCATATTCCTACTCTGGCTTAAACCAGAAGCTTCTCTTTACATTAACATAACCTTCCACACCCAGAAAGAAATATTCCTCTGCCTTTATAAACTCAGTTATTAAGTTTGTGATTGACAGAAATTAAAGTGAAGGGAATTAGTCTATTTTCAGGTCTGTGTAGTCAAATATAATGGGATTCCTTTGCCCTCAGTCCTTCTCTCCATTTCTCTGTGATACCAAACAGGGCAGGACCAGGTTTTTCCCAAGAGAAACGTTGGGAGTTTTGATGGAGCTGATAAACCTCACTCAGTGCCTGCCCTGAATGGTAGGACCTATATATAGCAAGGTCCTTGGCTTTGGCCAGCTCTTTCCAACAGTAATCAGGCATTAGGTGCAGCAAGCCAGCTGGCATTACCTTGAAGGATCTCCGCAGCAGGGGACTGGTAGGAGTTTCACAGGGATGAAAGAAAGGAAGCGGAATAATGGAGATAGGCATCTGTCTGGTATTCCCCATGTATGGCTTCTTGTTGCCCATTTTTTTCGTGCCTGCCGCAAGGAAGAGGCTGTTTTGTGAGAAGAGAAATCGATTGCCAAATACAGGGACAGTGTTGCAGTGAGGATGAAGAACAGCTAATGATAAACTGGGAGATGAAAAAGGAGAAGAATGAACTGTATGGCCTTCAGAAGTGCAGTGATGCAAATGGGATCAAATGTAATAGTACAAAAGTAAAAGATCATGTACTGAGGAGGAAGGGAGTTTCTGCTATAAGCTGGGAGCTGATCATCCAGAAGTGACAGAGCGGAAGAAAGATATGGGTGTAGGAATCAATCACAGAATGACTCTGAGCAACCAGCATGATGTGGCTGTAGAAAAAGATTAATTCCATACTTGGGAATATCAGAAAGGATGTGTCTGGCACAGAATGTGTACTATGAGACTCTGGTAAGGCCTTGTGTATATAATTCTGGCTGCCTTTTTTCAGGAAAAGTGCGGGAGGAAGAAGGGATTTAAACTAAAGGAAAATGGCAGTATCGTGAGGGGTCTGGCTTTGGTCTCTTCCAACTTATGTTTCTGAATGAAGGGAAGATGAACGGCTTTGCTGTATTAGTATATATTTCTGAATCCATGTATAAAGCATGGCTTTCAAGCATTTATACAGTATTTCCACTGGATTAATTTTGTATGTCTTAGTAAAGCCTTATAATGCAAAAATGTTACAGCTGAATTTTAGGTAATACAGATAAAATTAAACTCAAGACAACCTGCTTTTCTCACTAATCAATGATATTGTTCAGACAGTGTCTCATTTCCTTGGGACGAAACCAGGTGCAGCTATTAAACACCCTCTGGTTTAAGGGTGTGTATTCTTCCTTGGACAACTTTCATTTGGAATAAATACCATTTATTTAGCTCCCACCTTTCTTTCCCCATTGTGGTTAGTTTTTGAATCAAGAAGATTCAAAGAAATCTGAACCAGAGTTAATCTCAAAATGTGTACCCTGTCCTGGTTTCGGCTGGGATAGGGTTAAATTTCTTCCTAGTGCTGTGTTTTGGATTTAGTATGAGGAGAATGTTGATAACACATTGATGTTTTCAGTTGTTGCTAAGTGCCCTCCTAGTCCAAGGACAGCTCCCATGCCTACTGACTGAGCTAGGTACACAAGACGGGAGGGAACATAATCAGGACAGCCAGCCCAGCTGGCTAAGGGGTATTCCATACCATGTGACGTCATGCTCAGTATATGAATGGTAGGCGTGATCCAGGAAGTGCCGATTCTTGGTTATCGGTCAGCGTGGGTGGTGAGCAATTGCATTGTGAATCACTCATTTTTGTATATTCTATCATTGTTATTATTATTATTTTCCCTTTTCTGTTCTATTAAATGGTCTTTATCTCAACCCACGAGTTTTTCTCACTCTCACCCTTCCGATTCTCTCCCCGCCCCACCGGCGGGGGGGGTGAGCGAGCGGCTGCATGGGGTTTGGCTGCCTGCCAGGTTAAACCACGACACCTATAAAGCCATTTACAGCAAAGTCACTAATTTCACTCTTGCCAAGCTATTTAAACAAATTCCTGTAGTTAACATGATTTCAACAAATCCTGAGGATAAGGCGATTTCATCTGTCTTTGATATTTACCAGTCCTTTTTTTCCCTGTTAATCTGTCAGTCAATGACCTTGAAATCATTATTACTCAGACTCTAGCAAACTCTAGCTCATTATGGTTTCTTTTCTCCACAGGCAGCAGATAGGTTTTTTTAAAGTTTTAAGTGTTGAAGTTTATAATTAATGTAATTTAAATTACAAGGCACCTAATTTTAGTACAGTAAATAGAAGAAAATTTTAAATCTTTTTTGTGGCCTGGAGCTGGGAGTGCCTAGGTTTCGGAAAAGACTTGGTTTTCTAATCATCTGACTCTAGTGGCAGAATAATTTAACTTGTATGGCCATACAGTAATTGGTAAAAGCTGGATTGTTAGAGAAATGTCCTATTAAAGAAGAAACTTAGAGATCTCTATTGTTTAAGATGGAAATCCAAGCTTATGGCTTTGAAAAAATGTAACAATAAATGATCTTAAAAAATTTATTGCAGTCACATTCTTTGGCATGGCTAAAAGCATGGCCAGAATAAGTTGCCTTGCTGGTATTTTAACCCATGCTAAGTGATTAGCTAATGTCTAATGCTAAAGTCATTAGGAAAGTGGATGTAGAGTGTTGTCACCTAATATCTCACAACCTTTGTGACTGATAGGGTCAAGTGTAGTCTTGGAATAGTGGGATGATGATAAAATTCTCTCTTTTTTTTTTTTTGGTATCGGTTCATAGAGGTGAAGTACACAGCAAGAATATGATTCTGCAGAGAAGAAGAGAAAAAGATTTCTGCACCAGTACAGAGCAATAAGATCCTATTTGATAGTGAGGCTCACCCTGCAGAGCCTCAACATACATTGGCAATTGCATGCAGTACAACCTTGATAGAAGATTGTGTTATTCACTCAGTGCAGATGGTACCCTAGCAGGCAAAATCAAAATCAAACGGAACTTATCTTACTCGAGAGCATCCATTATTTTTGACAATTCAGAAGGAAAAAACCGTGAAGATTTCTTCTAATGCTTGCTGTGGATAAGGGACAGTGTTCAGAGAGCTTGACAATATGGAAGAGAATACAATAGGAATTTATATTTTCACCTTGAATCAATGAACTCTGTATTCCTGTATTCTTCCCAGAAAAAAGATTGCTTGTTTTATTTTGCTTTTTAACGGATGGATTTCAGTAAAAAAATAGGAGGACACATTCTGGAATTTGTGTTTAGAAAAGCCCTTGGATAATAATATTCCTCCTATGCTTTCACCTATGTGTTCTAACATCCAGATGGCCAGGGCTATGGCCTTGGAAAAGTTTCTGAATAATGCATTTGTCTGATAATATTCAGTTCAGTGTTTTCACTGACTGTTCAGTTGTCTATTCTGAGCTTGTCGTCTCACTATGGTACACAACCATCCATTCACTTCTTAACCACGTCTGTCATATTGCCCAACATGGGCCTGCTTTTTTCAGAGTTTTTAATTTTGATGTATAAAATGTTTATGAATTTGGATGATAAAAATGTTTATGAGTAATTTACCATGCATGCTGGAGTATTTAAAATGGCTTATTGTGTCTGGCTGTACCATCTGCAGAGAAAGCCACTAGACTTTTCAATGGTTCTCATGGGAAAGGACTTTTTAAGCCTTTAGTTTGTTCTAATCAATGCATTTGCCAAAGCCACATAAACTGCATATTGAAAGTAAAAAAAAAAAGTTTGTAAATGTATTCACTTTTAACTACAGCTAAGGAGTTAAGCATTTGGATTAATGACGCACTAATTAATACTGAAATTCCGTGCTCTTCTTTAGGAAGTACAATGTTAATGACGTCAGCTCTGGCCCAAAGAGAATCTTCCAATTCAGTCAGAATAAGCAGAAGAAACTGCTAGCAGGTCTTCCCTTAGATTTCAGTTATGTGAAAGCATCTTGTTAGCATCTTTGATTGTAAGATAAATGACTATGCAAAGTGGCATTATGTGGCTTTTCATATTTGTCGTTGTTCTCCGTGGGTTACATATCGTCTCTGATCAGTTTACACTTCCAAAGCTGTTCTTCCCCGCCATGTCCTCATAGTACAGGATTCTGAGATTCCAGCTGCAAAAATGGAGTGTCCTGATGTAATAAGACCTACCAGATCCTGCAGAAAACCAATGTGGGAAGCATAATTTTTGTTTCTAATTAGTAATACATCATATTTTGAAAACATTAATATCATCACAAAGAAGTGATTGAAATTATGATCATTTTAATAACCAAGAGATATGACTTCTGTCTTTTTTTTTTCTATCTCCAAAATAAAATTATTAATGCTTCTTTTGCATGCCTTCTCCAAGAAAGGGAGAGTAAGGGTTCTAATTAAACACAATTTCTGTAACACTACTGTAATATGTCTAATAATAATAATGAAGGAGCACAGATTTTAATTCTATAGAGGACACATTTACAAATACTGGAGTGGTTATTTTATCACTAACTCTATGAGATAGAGATTCCCTCTGCAAACAGCTGTATCACCTGCAGTGTTCCTATGAGCTGTTTTTTATTGCCCATAGTTTTACTAAAGGAAAAAAAAAAAAAGAGCATTTCAGGCAGTCAGACAGGTTAGAATAAACACCATATGAAAGTGGTTTGGGCTAACTTGAGTGACTGTGTCTAGAGGACAGAATCAATTTATAGAGAGTGATGAGTAACTTGGGGTGGGGGAAAGTGTATAATATCTCCAGCTGGCACAGCAATAGTCAGAAAAGAAAGTATGCCTACAGCCTAAGTCATACAAGCTGCAATAAAAGGATGCTGGGACTGAATCTTTCTCATGTTCACTGGTGTATACATTATGTCTCTGCAAGAGGGTATAAAAACAGAAGCAAACAAGACTTCCCTGCTGATATTTATGATAATAAGTAAACCCTTGTCTGAAATTATGTATTAAAAGTTACCAAATAAGGGAGAATTAGGCCCACCTTTCCACTCTTTTAATATAACAGGCGAGTTATTTTGGAGATTATAGGGAAGGTTTCCAATCTCAGCTAAAATGTTTAATATGCTGAATGATAAGAAATGCAGTGCCTTGTTTACAAAGCATATTTAGGTCATGCTCTGCATTAGGACTAATCTCATAGAACAGCTAATGTCTGATGTGCTTCTTCTCTCCTTCCTATTTTGTTTTAGAAACAAACAAACAAAAAAAAACAGAGGCAAATGAGGGATGAAAATGAATCCAAATGATGAAATGCAGTTATTAAAATAACATTAATCTCTGTAAAGTTGGAAGAAAATAAAGATGTTTTTCATGTTCCTTGCAGAGTGTGCATATACTGAGTGTGCTGTATAAACTATTTCATACAGAAAGTATATAGAAAGGCTAGACTTAAAAAATTTTGACATGCATATAATGTAATTGTATCTGGTTCAGTTCTGACAGTATCAGTTCTATTCATATAATTTTCTTCAGATACAAGAAGGAAAAGAAAATTTCTTTTGCACAGCTGAACATCTGCTGCAGGGTACAAATTTTGACAAATTGACACATTCTGGTCTGTAATATTTTATGGAAAAGAAAAAAAATCCTCCTGGGTATTAAATATTTCATGCAGTAGCTGAAAAGAAACATACTGGAAGTAAGTTGTACTTATCTTCAATTCAGAGCTAGCATCCAAGGAGATTACGAATTGGTGAAAAGGATCACCACAGTTAATTGTTTTTATTTGAAGTTTACTTTAAGGATGCAAACAACAGGTTTCTTTTTGAGAACTGATATGAAAGCAGCATCAATATGAAAGCAGCATCAGCTTAATGTTAAACAGGACAGTGTCTGGGCTGGCAAGCCCAGAATGGAGAAGAATCGTGCAAGAAACCATGCCTGGCTCCTTAAACTTCTTCAGGGGAACTATTTGCATTCCTAGTTCCCGGGCAAAATAATTGCCTTTTGCCTGACAGCTTTCCAGTAGGTTAAATGGATTTAGTGATGTTAAGGGACTCTAAAAGTCCTAATATAAATGCTGCAGGAATATTTAAATTACATTAGGTATCCAAGACCTTTCCAAAGCCTGGAACAGCTTAAAACCATCCTAGTCCATCTATTTCAGATAATCGGATCTCCTGCTACGTGCAGAAGCTAGGTGCAGATGACACCTAGCTTCATGTCTCCAGAAGTAAGAAGAAATCTTCTGTCATGCAGATATCAAATTGGTTAAAAAGAAACAACATAAAAACAAAAGATCAGCTGACTTGGGCTTTCCAGACACAGAGAAAACTGAAATACCTTTTCTTAAAAGAAGAAAACATTTCAAGGATATTCTATGATAACTTCACCTGCCAGGTTGCAATCACAGGGTCATGTTAGATTCATCACTGCTCCAAGACATATAAAAATAGTAGGAAGAAATGTTTTCTGTCATCACTGGCTTGCCAGGACACATTACCTTTTCCAACTGGACCAAGCCCTAGTAACTATGATTCATGTCATCTAAAGGTTACTCAGCACTAATCTAATGCTGAAAATGGTGGGAGAAAAGGAAATGGTCCCTCTGCATTAACATATGCATCCTTTTAAAAGTGAAAATAAAATATGTGTAAGTGGGTTGTATAGGCAAAGGTCATCTAGATAGAATAATGGCAAGGGATTATTACTCATTTTGGGTAACGTAGACTGTTGACCTATAAATGCCATATATGAGGAAAAGGACCAACCTTGACTCCTTATTTTTTAGATATCTGCATTAAACTCTTGCCTAAGTAAGTGGCAGTTTATTGTTCAGGCTGTAGAGCCTGTGTAAGTGGGTTGTATAGGCAAAGGTCATCTAGATAGAATAATGGCAAGGGATTATTACTCATTTTGGGTAACGTAGACTGTTGACCTATAAATGCCATATATGAGGAAAAGGACCAACCTTGACTCCTTATTTTTTAGATATCTGCATTAAACTCTTGCCTAAGTAAGTGGCAGTTTATTGTTCAGGCTGTAGAGCCTGTTAGATTATGACTAAACTCTTCCCTAAGTAAGTGACAGTTTATTGTTCAGGCTGTAGAGCCTGTTAGATTATGAAGTACCAAATGTTCTTGAGGTCTATCTATTCTTGGAACGTAAAATGAAAATGGCACCAATTCTTCTCTTGCTGTATTAAGTGCGGTGTGTCCCTGAAGGCGCTAATTAGCCAAATGTCACAATAAGCAGTTTTATGTTTTGCACTTAAACTTGCCAATCACTTAAGCTAAGATATAAAAAATGGTGAAACAATCCCAGAACTTTATTTCAGGAAAATGGAAACCTCTTTTCAGAGGAAGATACATGCCTTTTGCAACACTGATGTCCTATGTCAAACTTACAAGCCAACTATGACAAAAAGTAGGTGCCATTCTGGACCTCTACTGAGGCCTGAATTTCTCCTCACACCATGTATGCACGTGTGTCACGAATAAGTCATTTAGAGGCCACTTAAAGAATCACTGTTGAAGGTATTAGCAGAAAGTGATTTTGATAGAAATGTGTAAAAGCGCGACTTAACAGAGTTCAATGGCAAGGTTCACTCTATCACTTGCTACATGTTTGAAGCATACAAAGGAAAAGAGCATGGGAAGCTGAAGTCCTTGACTAGTGTAAGCACTACTTAGCAACAACTAAAACATCAGCATATTATCAACATTATTCTCATACTAAATCCAAAACACAGCACTATATCAGCTATGAGGAAGAAAATTAATTCTATCCCAGCTGGGACCAGGACATCGTGTTAGAATTGAGTTGGGATGATTTATACAGAGGAGGACAAAAAGGTTAAGGGAGACCTTTCTGTTGAGTCACGAGGTTCAGAGAAGACTGGTCTGGATCCAATATTAGTCTCAGACTTGGACAACAGTTTATGTCTCATACAAAAGGGTAAGAAGACCCTCCCGTTGAGTCATGAGGTTCAGAGTAGACCCCCTTGCTTTTTAAACTCCTTCTCAGAGAGGAGTCTAGGTGTGGCTGGATCTACCACTAGTCCCAGACTTGGTCAAAGGTTTATGTCTAAAGGATTGTATGTGCTTAACAGTAGTCTAAGGTTCATTCCCAATCTTGAGATAGATCATAAGATTTTAGCAGACTATATTTGCTAGCAAGTACCTGCATCAACTCACACACGCACATAGACATAAAATATAGATAAATATACAAAGGTATAACTGTTAAAAATTGCCCTTGAGTTCAGTGAAATACACACATCAAATGTCTTGGCATTTCTCAACGGGTGAAGGATTGACCCTTGAGGAGTGTTTCGGTCGAGGAGTGTTGCAGCCCAGGTCCTGTGACAGTTGGCAATGGTCCTCCGAATATCGCACACTCGAGAGTGCACGAACTCTGAGAAGCGTTCCACTCAGAGGGAGATTCTGGGCACAACCCGCTGTGGTCCAGGAGAGCTCCAAGGGCCTCACTTGGGACCGCTGTTTGTAGGGTCGCAAGATGATTGACTTTAGTCATCCGTCAAAACTCTCAAGGTTTCAGTAACAATGATATTGTTCCACTTGAGCTACGACTCAGATAAGGGTATCAGGGGATGACAATTATCCCCACTCTCGTCCTCCATTTGGGCCAGGCAGCGGAAGTTTCTGGTACGTTCGGTACATTCCCCAACCTCAGCTACGCAAGAGTTCCTGATACGGTGAAGGGACACTTCACTGCCTGACTCATTACACCAAGGCCAAGGTTTGATGGGAGTTTCTGAGATCATGGAGCGGCCCAAGGTGGGGGGAGGGGAATGCACCACCACGATGTGAATATCACTCTGTGTGTACATCATTCAATAAATGTATATTTGATGGGGAAAAAAGCAAGGAGCATTTCAGTAGGCAAAATACATCAGATTAAGGAATGAAGTTATGCAGCAGACATTCATATGGATACGAAAAGTATATGAAAAGTATTGTATGTGTACACTCAGAGATGGAAATGATCTTCAAGCCAGTCTGGGTTTTCTCTGTCTGTTTTTCATATGATCTTAGTAAATAATTAGAAATATATTCTGACTTCCTTTTTCTTTGCCCTCCAAGAATGCCTTTATTTTGATCTAAGGTATTTGCTGCCAGTAGTTGTACAAACAGTACCTGAGCTTAACTAGTTATCTGGAGTCTTCATGGGACTTTGTGAAGTTCCATGAAGTTTAAGAAGCTCCTATTCCTCAGCCACTTGGTATTCCTCTTCCACTGAAATATAACGATTTCAAAAAGTGACTGGCTAAATTCATGGAAAAGAAATGCATCAACAGCTATTAAAACAAACAAAAAGAAAACACTTCTGGCTTGGGCAGTCTTTGAGTCTAGCTCTAGGATGCAATTCTAAGCGATAACATAACATATGTTTGGGCTTATAACATGGGTGATGTAAAACACTCTCCAGCAGCATACAATCCTTTCTAATATAAGAGCTTAAGGTTAAGAAGCTTGAAAATTCCCATGTGCCTAGAACAACCTTTAGGTGTCTTTCAGCTTTTCAAGAGAAAGTGTCGTTTCTGTGATAAAACAAGGACCTGAAATAGATTAATCTTCTGCTGTTGTCACAGATCTAACATCACAGGATATTTATTTATCAATATGACACATGGGTAGTGAGATTTATTTACTTCAGATTATTTTACCTAGCTTCATTAATTAATGTATGCAAATACGTAGATATTAGTAAATGAAAAAAGGCTGCCACATCAAAATAAAGCAGCATTATTAATGTTGCTACTATTTTTTTTTGTGGCTTTTGGGTATGTCTTAGCATACATATATCCTCTTCTGCACAGAGGAATAACTTTCTCTCTGTGGCTCTTTACTACTTGATTTACAACCTCATTGTGAGACAATGAAGAATTTAGGAGTACAGTTTGTATGAAGGGAACCATTTCAGAATCAGGGTTCTTTTCCAATTTTTTTTGCTGCATCACATGAATGAACAAGCAATCAATCAAATTAGAGTCTACTTCTGAAATTTGGAAAAAAAATAGTTACTTGCTCTGGAATTGCCTTTTCTTTTAAAAGACTCCATCACAAAGGAAAGCATTCTTCACTGTTAATGCTTAGTCAGATGCTAATTTGTTTTTTCTTTAATAAAAGAATGAGTGGCATCCGAGGTTTCATTTTTACCAGGGATGGAACCCAGTCGGAACAGGACGAGTAACATTAACAGAACATAATAATTTCTCATCTATCGATGACCTTTAAAGAGAATTGTAGTTATTACCTTAGAATATTCTCTCATTTATTGCCTGTCTCATCACTGAATTCCAACACCTTTATGTAGCAGAAATATAGATGCTTGGCTTGAAAACAGAGAAATATGATTTAACTATTATAATGGCTGCAGGCGGTGAAGTCTAATTTAATTTTTTTCACATTATATGGGATTTTTGAAGATGATGGTGGTTACTAGACCAGGCAGTTCACTGGAGAGATAGAACAAGTCCATGTCTTAGGGCTAAATTTGTTATAAAAGGGTATTTTCTCAGATCTGGCCAGAAGTTCATTAAACTGTTTAGGTGTGCTTCTTGGATAGCAATCTAAGCTATTAGTATTAGTAAAGTCCTTAAAATTGTAAGCAAAAAGATGGATATTGAGAAGTGAAAAATTATTTGAACATTCACCCTTTTACAGAAGTAAAAGTCAACCAAGTCCATCTTTGGTGGAGCAAAACTCCATGGCAGAATTAGTTTTGTCATTTTCTGATCCCAGACATTTCCGAATGTCTTTTATTTCACCTTCTTGGTCCCAACACTCTTGCAGTAGGCACAGAAGTTCAGAATTCTTTCTGACATTACAGGCTGGGAGATTTTACACTGTAGTTAACTCCTTGATGGCTTTACTATGCTTCAGCATTTTCTACAGTTGAGAATTTTCCTGGATTTGCAAACAAATGTTGACCTACCTGTTCTTCAACTCAACTTTGACATAATGGCAGGTGTTGCTACTCCTAAATGGACAAAACTAGGAACACTTAGCAATAATTAAAATGGAAAGATGTAATCCTCTGAAGGAAAAGTTCATGCAGGCAGTAACTTCTTGAAGGGTACCTAGATTATCTTGTTCATCATAAAAATTGTATCATTAATATAATCTGTTTTACTGTATCTTGTGAGAAAAGACATAGATACAGAATCTGACAAATATTCATACCACTGATAAATGCAACTCCACGGTGCTAGTTGCATGTGACAGTTAGAAGTTAGAAGATTTTGTAATCGTCACTGACAGTTTATTAAAACTATTGGCTCAGTGGGCAGCAACAGTTCAAAAATGGTGGATATCATCCAGATATCGAGAATAAGGCAGAGGATGTAATTTTTCCTCCATATAAAACTTTAATGTGGCCACACTGAGTGCTGTATTCAGTTCTACTTTCCACATTTCAAGGAGTATCTAGTGGGGTCAGAGGCTACAGAGAATGGAAATGAAAATAACCCAGGGAAAGAAGCAGCTGCCCTACAAAGAGAGCCTAAAAAGGCTGGGATTCTTCAAAAGTCTGTGGAGAAGAGTAAGGAAGGATATGACTGAGTTTACAAAGTCATGAAGGATCTGGCTGTGGTGAATGCAGAATGGCTAGCCAGCAAGTGCCACCATCCTAAAACTAAGGGACACTTGTCCAAACTAGATGGAGATTTATTTAAAATAGATAAAATGTAGTAACAGGTAGAAAGTATCTTCCTCTATTTCTGCTTCTATCCATCCATTTCTAACTATTGGCTTTTTTCATAGTGACTAATGAGCTGATGGAATTTTCTGGCACAGAAGCTTGTGGAGGGAGATAGTATCAGCAGGTTCAGAAAAGGATCTCACCAATTTATGCAATGGGTGAATAAAAGGGAATAGGCAGGATATATCCCCTAGGGCCAGGTTTGTGTGCCCTGCCTCAGTAGCAATTCCAGTGGCTATAGTCAGATCAGAATAATTGGCCAGGTTGAGCTGACCCATTTCTTAAACTCTTACAAGCATTATTCTGCGCACGTTGCTCATTTGTTTGTTTGTTAAAGGGTTTCCTCTTCTAATTCTCAACTAGCTTGTAAAACTTACTTGTCTGGGCTATCTCTTACAATGTTTTACCATAGTTCCTAAGGAAATGGGACCCCAGTTACACGGAAACCTCTAGACTTACTTGTAATATTCCTACTTCTTATATTCATAAAAAGTAGTATTAAAATACTGTCATTTCGAATATTCAAACATATGTACCTTCGATTACTCACAGAAATGGTATAGGCAGTTTAATGATATATACCAGGAAAACATGTAACTCATGCTTCTTTAGAAGAAAAAGGGTAGCTACATTGTTGTTGCCATAGTGTTCTCCGAAATAAATGGTGCGCAAATAGACTAGTTTGATACAGAATCTTTTCATGAGGTCATCATGGTCTTTCAAAGGCACCTCCTCTCTGCAAACCTGGTTTCTCAAAAAAAGAGTAGCACATACCTTGAAAACGATTTTCCAGACGTTGAACTGACTGATTTAAATTGCAGGCTCCTGGTTAAACTTGATCAGCACTATTTAAAACAACCCAATAGCTAATCTGCCCAAGACATTATAACCTCGCAGTTAATGAGGCTTATTTTGATTCTGATGAGAATTTTCTTTTCAGGGCCAGCATAAGTTCAACAAATCATGTTAAATACTATTTGAAACAGCACACTTATGGGCCTTTGCCCCGTCTCCTTTAATCAAGCTTTGCAGACTGAAGCAGTTAAAGTATGGTCCAGCATTGTTGTTTGGGATATTACTTTGGCAATAGCCCACGTTTCTTCAGCAATTTGGAACATACTAGAGCTATCCTGCTGATAGTAGACCCAAGCTAGTCTTTAAGGCTTCACACATATGAGCCACAGTGAAAAGACAAAGCATGTGGAAGAAAAGAGGACCAGGGGTATCATGCTCAGGGTGAGGCTGTTGCAGAGTAAAAAGGTCATTTTCACCCCAAATCTTGTGTGCTGAAGGGGAGAAGTAAAGTTATGGGAGGTGTCCTGGTTTCGGCTGGGACGGAGTTGATTTTCTTCCTATTAACTGGGATAGTGCTGTGTTTTGGATATAGTATGAGAATAGTGTTGATAACACACTGATGTTTTAGTTGTTGCTAAGTAATGTTTACGCTAGTCAAGGACTTTTCATCTTCCCGTGCCCTGCCAGGTGCGCGGGGGGCTGGGAGGGAGTGTGGCCGGGACGGCTGGCCCAGCTGGCCAATGGGCTATTCCATACCATATGACGTCATGCTCAGCATATAAGGCTGGGCGAAGAAGAAGGAGGGGGGGACGTTCGGAGTGATGGCGTTTGTCTTCCCAAGTAACCGTTACGCGTGATGGAGCCCTGCTTTCCTGGGGATGGCTGAACACCTGCCTGCCGATGGGAAGTAGTGAATGAATTCCTTGTTTTGCTTTGCTTGTGTGCGCGGCTTTTGCTTTCCCTATTAAACTGTCTTTATCTCAACCCACGAGTTTTCTCACTTTTACTCTTCTGATTCTCTCCCCCATCCCACCCGGGGGGAGTGAGCGAGCGGCTGTGTGGTGCTCAGTGGCCAGCTGGGGTTAAACCACGACAGAGGCTTCACCCTCAAATTCCATGTATCATTTCTGTTAGCAGAGCACAGTAATGGGAACGGTTCTCATCCAATGCTCCAAGGCACAAAGCAGGGAATGCTCTTCATATTTTTCTTATGATCTCAAGTAGCCACACTGGAGTTGGCATGGCTCACAGGAAACCACGTGGAAATGCGCTGACCACCCTGTCTAGTGGCATATGAGATTTCCTTCAGATACGTTCAGATCATCTCAGCATAATTTGCTTCCTCAGCTCTTAATTGCTTTCCTAAACTGTTGTATATTGATGAAAGTTCTTGTTAAGTTACTCTTCTTATTTGTATGCCAGAGAGAGAAGAAATTATTTATATACAGCACATAAAGTTAGTGGGTTCCTCTGGACTCTAAAGAAACTATTTCTCTACTCTGCAAATATTGGTGTATGATAGGTAGCAAGGCCTGCAGTTCTGATACTTCACATTATAAAACATTACCTTCAAAGCCACAGTAACTGGACAACTCGATAACTTAATAACTTGATCAAATTTAAAAAGAATCTGGGCTGAAATGCTCCATGCTGGGAAGTTTTGTTGGGAATGTATCAGCACCAATAGATCTGCTGTTTTCGAACAGTTTAGGGAAAATACTTAAAGCTGTTTCTTTAAGAAACCATGTAATCTCCTGAATCTTAGAACAAATATTTGACATTTGACCTAGCATGTGACAAAAATCCTCTCATGAGGATGCCTGTTGCCTTCTGCAGGAAAATACAGTTAGGCTTGTTCTTTGGAAAGTTACTGGTTTTCACAGGGGAGAAGGGTGAAGAGTTTTGCAGCTTATTTCTCCATGGCTTCTTGCTTGTCTCAAGAACATTCTTTTCTTAGAGCGTCTCTGTGCCAACAAAACTGGGATAATTCACAGAGCAATTATACTTCCCATCTGACATTCAGCCATTGACCAAAGCATAATCCATCCACCTGTAAATCCTTCCGAAGTTTTCACAGACAATAATAGCAAAAATGATAGCAACATTAAAGTTATATCAAAATTCTTAACTCAAATGCTTCAAATGTCCTAACATTTGAGCACTTCACTTTCCAAATGGAATATTACCTTTTCCTTTCTTATTAGAAACAGAACATAGACCCAATTCTCTTCCGGCATTTTCACAGGGAGTAGATGACATAAAATATATAGAGAATGTGTTTGATTAATTAAAAGCACTTAGCTGACACAAAAATCCCATCAATTTCCCTGACTAAAGATGGACTGCGAGGTGTGAAAATTACTTAATAGCATTTAATAAGCATTATACCACGTTGTAGGATAGTACCTGAAAAGTTGTTTTCTTCCAGCTTTTGTTGCATGGGATGAAGTACAGTGAGATACCACAAAGGCAAATGTAACATTTAAGAATGTCTGACAAACCCACTTAAGCTGAACGTGATGTTCTAAGAAGCTATTATTCCTTTTTTGTCTCTTTTCACTCTACAACTTCCTGGTACTGAAAAATGGGGCTGTTGCTTTGCAGACTTCCCTTCAGCAGGCAGAGACAGCATTACTTTGGCACGTATCAAAGTAGCTGCCTACGCTGGTTCTTATGATATCCCTAGAGACACGTTTACCTGTTTGATTCTAAAGTCATTGCTAGCCTTGTAGGAGAAGTAATTTGCATTTCCTTTTCTTCTCTGACAGGAAATGTATGTATCTGAAAATCACAGATGATTTACAAGGGCTGGTTTATCGTGGCAGCAACTTAAAAGCATTGACTCAGTTTACCATAAAAGCCATACCTGGCTTTAAACACAGTTTTGCTATCCACAACTTATTCCCATAGTTATGACGTATACATATGATATCCATACACGTCGTAACATATCATATGTATACACATCATTTGCTCTACTGTATAGCCATGCTGTTAGCTTGCCTTTGTATTAATTAAACAGCAGCATCACAAAGATTTGAAGATGTCATAGATAGCAGATATATTCATGTGTAAACTGCACATCAATTATTTGGTGTTTATATAGAAAAAACCAAATCACTGTCATCACTTTTATAGTAGTGTAAGGATTGATTATCTTCCCAGAGAAAAGACTGAAATGAATTGGAAACAGGACTGGACTCACAGCCCTTCCATATCAGTGAACCTTTTAGCCCCCAACCTCCTTAAAGGAAAAAAGATAAATATTTTCATCAGTTATTGCATCTAAGTTAAATAAGAATTGATTTTCCAAAACAAATCTGTTGTCACTTATCAGGCACATAATTAATAGATATTTTTACACAGCTATAACTCAGAAAGCACTCAATTACTTTTCACACAATGCAAAGCCTTTTACATCTACATTGAATCTTTTTGTGATACACTTCATTTAAAATGTCACTGCATTTGTTCTTTCTATTGAAACTGATTTTATGCATTCTATTTAGAAGATCTGAAATAGGAGGCCCTGTATGTACAGCTCACAGAAGAAATATCCTGAGAGAAATGTATTGCCTAGCTGGCTTTCCCCTAAACGTTACCTGAATTTTATAAAATTTTTATGATGAAATGTCTTCCTTTTGATTTTTCTCATAACTGGAATCTGAAGCCTTATCTCAGACCTGGACGCAGCACAGAAGTTAAAGGGTACTTGTTGGGGGCTGTGTATGTGTGAGTGTCTGTCTAAGCCCCCAAGATTTAATATGGTGAACGAAAAATAGGATTGTCTTTGTAGAGAGGAAAATAATTTGGAAATAGTATTTTAGTTTTCTTGCCAAACATTATTTTAAAATTATGGAGCTGTTGGCAGGAGACAACGTATTCAAACATTATTTTAAAATTCTGTTATGGAGCTGTTGGCAGGAGACAACGTATTAAGTTATGTGCCATTAATACATGATGGTGGGGCTGAACCTGCTGCCCAAGAGGTTCAAGGAGGTGAAGTCCTACATGGCGACTTTCCCAGCACGTTTTGCATTTCCAGACTCTTCCCATTGTGTGATCAATGGAGCTGGAAGACACATGTTCTAGGTGAATGAGTCTTTACATCTAAACATTTGTCTGAGTTTATATTCAACCATCTAGTATATCAGCCTAACCTACATACCGACAGGATTTCAGCTGAATAAATACTGCTTGATATGAATACAGCTGAAGAAGTTCTTTCACACAGAATGTGTCAACATGTTGTTGGAGATTGTACTTGGTTCATAGGAGTACGTACTGCCCAGATACAAAAGTATATTGAGATGCCTAGACACCTGTTCCTTCTAATGAGTCGTCTTGTGTCCAAATAAGATTAGGTCCCTACCTTTTGGATCTCTTCCCTTCTGTTGTTAAATAGTACTTTAAATACTTGTTTCATCTACATTTGGAACTTTGTGCTGTGTCACCTGCTTTTGCTTATTTCTATTTAAAAAAAACCCCAAAACTTCATTAATGTTTCCACACAAAGCATTTCTCTACTTTTTCTTATAATGCCTTTTCATTGAACATGTTCTGCCTGATGTCAATACTTTCAAGCTGCAGTAGGGACAGTTGGTACAGTATAAAAACCATAATTCTTTCATTTTCAGGGAAGTACCAGGAATTCCACATCACTTGGATTAAGTTTACTAAGTGCTCAAACTTTCCTCAGTTTTCATATTCGTTGACAACTTTTAAATGCTTGGAGTCACACATTTAAAAGTTCTTCAGGGCTTTTTGATTTGGACCAATCTGTATTCTGAAAGGAAGCAAGAGGTGGCAAGCCAGGAACATACGTCTAAATATTATACTTACTGTGTCCTTTGAATGAAGGGAAGAAAGAACATCAGACCTTTGTGATCTGAGCAGGTTGCTCATTAAACTTGACAGCGGCAAAGAGGTCGAGGCATCAAAGAATGACATTGCTACAGGGAACTTAAAAATTTACAGAACCAATTTGCTCATTCCTATCCAGGATGAGCCACTGCAAGTTGTGCTGCCTCAGTACAGTTTCAGGTGACTCCCATTTCTGTCTTATCATGGCATTGAACGTTACATGTTGGCTCTTGTGTTCCAGACCTACACCTTATAATGTGTTTCTCGAATTATTCTGGCTGGTTTCATAAATCAATAAAGACTGCGTATTCCACTGATTTCCTCGTATCTTTGCCACTGAGATCTCACAGGTCAGAGGGAGCCATGAGGTCTGAATGGAGCTAGAGAGAACAATAACAGAAATGGTTAGAGGCCTTCAAAATCTCTTTATGAGGAAAGATTATACTTAGGCTAATGTATGCCTGAGCGAAGAGAGATAACATTTGTAGTATTTTAAAGATGAAAGGTCCATGAGTATCAGGAATTATTAAGTGTGACATAAAGGCATAGGGAAAAGAATAAAAGCAAGCTGGTTAAAAAGATCAGGGAAAACTTAAAATTCTCCTGATTTTGAAATGACCACTTGATGTTATGCCTATCCAGAGCTCATTGCAGAATTACAGTGACTGAAACATGGTATGATTTGGATGGTGACAGAAACATGGTTGTTTGGAGTTTTTGGAGCTAGTCTGTAGTGTGAAGAGTCCCTTCACACGCAGTAAGCTGAATGTCATCACAAACAATCTGTGCACTGATACTACATCCAGACTACACCTTAAAATCATTAGGTATTTACTACTTTAAAGAAGAGATCTTTTTAATTAGAATTTTGGCTGCATCTTTTCATTATTAGATGCCTTGGGCATTATAAAAATAAAATATATTTATTACTAACAGTAAAAGTAATCCAAGAGTGCTGTGGCTGACACACTAGTAAAAGCCAGCAATAGTGCACATTTCTCCAGTGACTTTCATCACAGGATTCTAAAGTGCTTTGCTGCATAAACATACTACTGAGAAAACACAGAAGTTATTCTGGGCCAGCAGTACTGCTAACAGTTTTTAGGAGGGGAAGTAATTAATAACTTCTTTAATTGAAACTGCAGGAAACATTAGGGAGAGAGAATATAATTAGCCAACTTGGAATTTAGCCAATGAGCTAGCATTAATACACCCTCAGTGTTATGAAAAGTGCCATGGGATTGTCTATAACCTCACTCCAGTTTCATTTCTTATGGAAAGGCAAAATTCACAGTGTCCTCTTGTGACTTCTAGGAAAATGTTGGGAGACTTTAAATTCAGAACAGGCCAGAAACTCAGTTGCTATGGTAGTAAGACAGTTCCTGAGATGTGCTTAATAATGTCTAAAAGACAAAAAGCATTGGATCAAGTGAAAAGAAACTTGCCAGATGCATTCATCCTCTTTGTCTGCAATTCAGTTTAGTATCTGTCAACACCAGTAATTGTCTCTTTGGAATCCCACCCAAATCAGAAAGATTTCTTTTTGCTTTTCTAGATGTCTTAATGCACACCAAGACATTAAATAAAAGTAATGATTGTGATAAATTCTTTCTTTGTTGTCTTTCTCTGTCTAGTTTAGGGCCTTCTGTCACTGTCTTGAAGAACATTTTTGACACTGTGGTTGTCTCAGAAATACTGTGTTGCACGTCATCTCCTGGCGTTAGACCCTGCATTGTTTGCCTGCCAGTTGACTTTTTAATGTAACAATCTGAACCTGAATTGTTTTGCTTTTCAGAAGACCAAAATGTGAAGTGTTTGGCTGGCTGTGAAAGGCCCATCTTTCCCAAACTGGTGAGACAGATGTTTTCACAAGTTGTCATATTTTGCCTTTTCTGCTCCTCTGTCAGTAGTGTTGTGATCTCTGATCCCATCCATATGGATGGTGGAGAAGCTTGTTCCCAATGCCTGTGGCAGATTGCATGTATACCATTAAAATGAGGATAAAACCAAGAACTCAAGATGCTCATACCAAATTGTAAATTAAGAAAACAGGCAAAGAACTGTTTATGGATGAGACAAGCCTGGGCTTTTTGTGAGGGAGAAGGATGACAACAGGGCTGAGGGATCCTCCATGCCAGTGCATGTGCTCAGTGCAAAGGAGTGTAAAAAACAGGAGCTGAAGTCTCCTACAGGTGCTTTTTCTTGCTTAGTGGAGGTGGACGTGGGGAAGGGTCACACTGCATCTTAGTAAACAGCTCAGCTCCTCTTGCCTGGCGGTAATCCAGAAGAGATGCAGCTTGAGCCCTGCTCGTTGGCTGAACAAGGCAAACAACAGGCAAATGCGGTCAACTCCTGCTGCTTAGCTGGGGCACAGGCCTCCGGCCAAACCTCCCAACTTAATCCACACGTGGAGCGGAGCTGCAGGGAGCATTCAGGTTGTCACAGCCGAGAGGTGGAGGCAGATGGTGGCTGCTCGCAGGAACTCCTCACTTGTTATGCTTCACCCCACCACAGGCGTTCTCTAACTTGTTTGATGAAGTAGAGCAAAGTGAAGCACGTCTCCCAAAACATGTATAGGTCTCAGCTGGCACCACCACTGTTAGGGCCACTGTCTATCAGAGCACAAGATGAGATGCATTCATCTTCCCGATTCCTGGAAAGAAGCAGATGAGCTACCAACCCCTAGATCACAAAAAAGAGGAATACTCTACTATGGTGCTTTTTTAGTCTTGGCAGAAAAGTTTGTGACTGAATCCGTTCTTTCTCAACTGAGATCAATTCCCATTATCTGCTGAGGATGGCAAGTTATGAGAGCAGATGCATTTTTGCAGTTCAGTCCCATTCTCAGCTGGAAGTAAATGCTGTTATTTGCCATGTCCTAGCTGAGCTGGGAGACAATTTCTTCCAGTGTTCCTTCTCTGCTCCTTGAAGGCTAGAGAGGTGGTTAATACTTAGAAACAGCATATTAAACAGGCTCAGTTGTGAATTGCTATTCCCTCTCATTTCCCATTAGATGGGCTGGATGGCCACAGAGGAGGGGGTAGAGGGAATGGGGAGAGCTGTGGTCTGGACCTTCAGACTCAGGATAGCAGGCTAGCAGTTGGGAACAGCATGAGCACTCCATTGTGGTAGATACGTAGATAGTTACATAGATGGGTAGGTACATAGATATACGTAGATGGATAGCTATTTAGCTACCTTGCTAGGTGGATAGATAAATGGATGGATGGGTGGATGGATGGGTGGATGGATAGACAGGTGGAGGAAAACAATTAGAATGAATGATGATATCACAAACTATACACTTTCTGGTAATGATGTATGCATAATATGTCTATTTTCAAGTGGTTTTTTTGTTTTTTTTTTTTTTTTTATTGTCAGAGAACTGTGGCTACAGGAATAAAAGTTATTAATTTTCTCTGGTATTGAAAGGACTTGTCCTGACAGAGTATTTGATCCAACAGAGAGGGATCTATAACATTCATCTTAAGTTTTAGAATAATTCTTCACTGAGAGAATGAAGAGCACCATTTCTTTATTACTGTCTCATTAACTGTATCTATCTCACCACAGTGGACAGCAATTCCATTTTCAGTTCTGTGTAATAATATCAGTGACCCCTGAAGCACATTTCTGTGGATGAATTCTTGCGTGTGGATGAATTCTTGTTTGTAAGAAAGGCAGAACTCCCATCAGTTTCCATAAATCAGTTACGTTACTTATAGAAGTACAAATAAATTTCTAAGTTCAAAACAAATGGTTTCAGTTTTTCAGTATCTCTTCCTAGATTCCTCATTTTTCACATGCTTTTTGTGAGGTTCTCTAAGATAGACTTACACATACAAGTGTATGTATGCTTGTACTGGAGGTATGATTCTTAACTAGCACAGATAGAGTAGTTGAACATATCTTTATCAGTTTTGCTAATAGCATTATCTTTCTTTTTGCTCTGGTTGAGAGTTGCTTTGCAGTTTTATTATAAAGATTAGACTTACTCATATTCTCTTTGACTGATAAAGGAGCTTGATAGGGGTACAAACAAGAATTCAATGCTGCTGCATTTCGTGAAAGTTTTGCTTGTGTAAGGGCTATATAGTTTCAATCATAGCATAATTTTCAAGGGGAAAATACAATACTTGGTGTAAATCAGGGTAGTTCTGTGTAAATTCCACACCATGGATAGAAATAGGCTAAGATGGAGCAAATTGCCGGAGAATAAACCTTCTTTCAATTGTCCCTGGCTGTGGGATACGTATGTGCTTTCATCAGCCTAGACTCTATAGCATCCAAACACCAATTTCCGAAATTAAAGTGTTCAGTATGTTCCTAAAAAGAGCATTCCTTTCCTTTCTCAGTGTACCTCAAAAAGTGTATCTGCTGAAAGCCTTACTTCACTAATATATTCCTGGTTGTGTACAGGAAAGGTTACTGCTGAAAGATTTGTCTTACAGAGGTCTGCAAGGTCCCAAGTGAATGTGACTTTTATTACTGATGTCAAGGAGTGCATAGTCAAATCCCAAGCAAGTCAAACCCCATGATAATTTCCTAGGGAATCTACATCTGCAGTTATATTTTTACAGGATTACCTTGATCTCAACAGCACCTAGCTCCATTATATTCACCAGCATAGTCTTTGCTGATGACCGTATCCCTAAAATAATGTAGAAGGAGAGGTAATCCCTCACACCAAAGCTGTTAATGGATTTCAGTAACAGTGATAATACTTTGAATTAGAATGAAAGCTTTTTATCTCTTTAAAGAAGACATTTTACAAAAAATGTCTTGTAAATATTGATCTGAAACCATTATCAGGATAACTCTGTTGAAGTTAGTGAAGTTATACTCTGTATGAATTTGACTTCAGTGCTTGGAAAAATCTTTCCTTTAATTTTACTGCTAAAACACATTTAGCAATGAACTACGTTTGCAACGCACATAATTTTTCCAAGGGATTGTAAGAGCTATTCGTTCTCAGCCCTAAGGGGCCTTCAACATGCTAACATAATTGCCACTGCAAGCGTATGTCCAGTTAATTTAAATCACTTTGGAGTGCATTGTTTCTTAAGGTCTCACTGAAATCATGTTGCAAGGTTTTAAATTGTGACAATGTTACCCATATCAGTTGGTCTTTCTGATGGGTATCTGGGCATGTTCCCTGCTTCCGAACCTGAAAGCAGCCTCCAGTCTCGTTGTTTGACATGAAATGAGATTACTGCTTTTTTATCATTTCATTTGAATGACAAAAAAAGGAACCTAAAATTTTAGAAAGTTGGCTAGTAGGCCAACCCAAGATATATTTAAAATATTTATATCAAAGGAAAAAGCTATGGTAAATGCTAGTCATTTTACATGACATAGTATGTAGAGGCAAAATGATACATATAAGCCCCAGGTACAACATTAAGAAGGAGGAATAAAAAATCATTAAATGTGCGCACATGCCCTTCAAGCAAATATGTATGAGATGGCAGCCAGCCTAATATCCACTCGACAGGGACATGGAAAACCAGACTACATTTTCTTCAGTCCCCAAACTGGCTATCAGTCAAATCTATGAAATAAGTGAACAGATTTTTAACCATCCACTATGTACACACATACACGCACACATGGAGACAGACAGTATTATTCCCTTTCAACAGGAGATGTCTGGTCCTTTCTTTGTGGATGTAGTAACAACTCAAAGAAATTGTGTAAAACTGTGAAATGCTGAAGTTTTGTGCCAGTAGAAAAAGCTTACTATGTATTACTGGAGCTTCTGCTAGCTATGATTTTGGTGCCAGGCACAAGTACAGGACAAGGGCCTTTGTCTCCTGGTACTTCTGGCCTTCAAGGTTATTGCAGGAGGAGAGGTTGCGGTCACGGTGCCTGCCATGGCCTTGCTGGCACAGGCACGCAGCTCATCTCTAGGGCATCCTCCAGGTGCAGCAATGACCAAGGCGGGACAGCATTCAGGGACCTCAAACACCAGACTTCTTGCTTTGTGAACTAACGTGAACGAAAAGAAAAAAGAAATCTTAGTGTTTCAGGTTGTCTCTGAGGACTTGTCCTGCAGCTAAAACTTACGCCTGGATGTCAAGGTGCCTTTGCGGGTCAATTCTAGTCCGCATTTTACTCTCTACAAATTAGCAAAAAATACTTTTTCATTTTCTAACTTCAGTGTTGGGACCTCTCACCTGTATCAGAGGGATGCAATTGTAAAAATGAATTAATGATTACAATTTTGAAAACCTTAAATGAACAATGCTGGAATTAGAAACTAATATGAAGAGCAAAGGTGCTAATTATGAGTTACAGGGTTGCCAATCTGGATTTAGGATCCTGCTGACTAGGCCAATTTGTCACGAATGGGCGACTTAGACTGCTTAAAGAACCACTGTCAAAGGTATCAGCAAAAGTGGTTTTATTGAAATATGATGTTGTAAAAGTGCGACTTAACAAAGTTCGATGGCAAGGTTCACTCTATTACTGTGCTGCACGAAGGCTATAACAATGATGCAAAACTACCAAGGCAGAACCGAAGTTACCAAGACAAAACCGAAGTTACCAAGGCAAAAATCAAAGTTACCAAGACAAAATCTTAGTGCACTATAATAGAAGGTTATGTGCGATATCAGTCACTTACCAAAGATCTACAGTTCGTAAGAAGTCTCTCTGCCTCAGGAAGCAACCTTGAGAGGTGTCCCAGCTCAAGGGAATCACCGCCATGCTGCCAGCTGCTTAGCAGGGAGAGCTCAAAGAAGGCTCACTTAGGCTGTCATATTTATGGAATAAAGTGGTTGGCCTGTAGTCAAATTACATGCGATGGGAAAGGTATGCATGAGACTCCTTGTACCCACAACTTTTTTTGTTCCTTGATAAACGAGTCTTGGAAAAGCCGCCTGCTATTCGTGTGTTGATTGCATGATCGGTGTTCCAAGCTCATACGCATCGATGCTCACTGTGTCACTCTGTTCCTTTGTGGGTTTTCAGAGAACAGATTGGAACTAGAGGATTTCTTGGCCTGGTTACGGCTTAGGCCTTTACCTCTTTTGGAGCTTGTACCAAACTACCACTAGTTGGGTTAAGGAGCTGAGTGCATCCATCACACCTTCAGATGATCTGATTTGCAAGGGATCCTCTTTAAAAGCAAAGAGACCCAACCAGGGTACTATGCTTGTGAATAAGCTGTGCTACAAAGAGGTTATCAATTTATTTGCAAAAAAGCTTGTAAAGCCTTACGACTTTGTTCTAAAAGGGCCTTTTAAAACTACTCCAAGAACATTGTCTTGAACAAAGCTTTTATTTATTTTGCAGTATGGAAACTTTATTTGTTTCTTTTCTTTTTATTCCTGTTCTCTTTAAATCTTTTGGGGCCCATCACCTCTGTCCTTTCAGCAAATCTCTGTCTGGGAAGTGCTATTCTTTTTTGAAATATGCAGCCCACAGCTTTTATATAGTCAATTACAGAAAGGCTCAGGTTTGACTGGTACTGTCAATCATTTAGCTGCACTCAGCCCCTAAACTAACCACGTCAAGTGGAAAATTCTCAGAACTTCCCCAGGAAACATGCAAGACATAAGCTGAGGGCCTTCAATTTTCTCAATATACTGGTATTTGAAACTGAATTTAAGCAAGATCATTCATGAGACTCTTTCCTCCTATACCTTCTAATCATATATATGGAAATAATTACCTGTCTGCCTGAGTCCCCTATTATCATTACTGTTGTTGCCTTAGCTGTATCATTTGAAAGACAACGTGCTAATTGTCCAGTAATTACAAACATTGAGCCCACAAAGTTCTGCAGTAGTTGTATACGCTTGGGTTTCAACCTGTTATATGTACAATGTCCTATTATTTCAAAAAAGATAAAAAGAGATCAAATAGCTATTTCCTCTAACCCATCCCTTATCCCTGGGGCATTAGAAGAATTATTGGATTTTGAGGAACAGAATGATCGGCCTTTATATCATCTTTTGACAATATACTGAGAAAGAATAACCTTTTTATCATCTGCAATCAACAAACCCTCGCCATTAGTGTGGCCCTGGAAAGA
>NW_009207630.1:41849-51303 GCF_000690835.1 Fulmarus glacialis
TTGTCATTGGATGTGTTTGAAATTCCACACACAACATTTTCTCTGTGCTTTCTCAGTTGTATCATTTTAGCAAATAAATGGCTCACGTAGCATGTTTTACGAGGAATGATGATCTAATACTGTGGAGTTTGTAGGCACCTTTCAAATCTTACTTTAAATGTCAGTCCAGATAGTAGCTTTTCTAGGAAAGAACATGTTATTGGTTTCCTTATCCACTTTTCCCATTTCCTCTAAAATGTGTTTTGAAAAACAGTAAGAAAGAAGCTGGCCTTTGTATAGACAAGTTTATATCTCGTTGGAGCAATGTTAGTGGATCTTAGGTTCCCCATTGCATTCTGGAAGGTGGGGTAGAGAGATAGTCTTTGAATATAATCTTTATTAACTTGTTACAGGTCCTTCAAATTATATAGGACAAATGGCTTTCCAAGAACTAATGTTCTCTGCCTGTTATTGGTTATATATAGGATATCGGTATGCTCACAGTGTCCCACAGAAAAATAACTGTGAACATTAGCATAGGCAATAAGACAGGGTGGAAAGTGAAAATACCAGCACTAAAAACTACTCCTGCTATGAAATAACTTAATACTTTCCAGATAATGGAAACAAACAAACAACCCTCCTCCAGAAAACATTGCTGAAAAATGGGTCAAAAAGTTAAAACCAGCACTGTAGTCAATAATATTTGCTGCAGGGCTTTTGGTTAGCCTTTCCTCAGGCTACAAGACCAGATTTACTATAGAATGCTTGGAAATGAATTATGCAGACCTAAAAATGCTGAACATCTGTGCAGATCCATGTTTTGGGGTGTTATGAGTGGTCATTTTTTTTGTCATTGTTAGTAGAACCTTAGCATTGAGTGCTTGAAAATGCCGACATATCCAACTCCAACACAGTTAGGCATTTAGAAAATCTATTTGTTTAGTTAATGGGAAGAGATACGGTTTTATTTCTTAAATCTGCCCTGTGGTAATCCTAATGAAAATTTGTGATTGAGCGAAGGAGCTGGCCTAAGCATGGGTTTGGAATTGAAAAAAAATCACTGTGAGTCCAGACTGAGGTATACCAGCAGAACTGCATGGGATACCTAAAGATCAGAAGAAAGAGCAAAACTTATTTGTCTTTGTGCTTTCAAGTACTATGTTATCATCAATAGTACATTCACTAACCTATACGTATATGACATATATACATCTTAAAAATCCATACATTTTCTCTTTTTCTTCTCATTCAAGAACTGAAATTCGTCAAAGAACCCCTGTCTGAGACACAAATTAAGCATTGCCTGTCAAAAAAAGAGAAAGATTTACATGATACTAGAGCCTTATAGAAAGTCTTAGTCCAGGCAGCCGCACTGGGAGGCAGAATCACAAGAGGGGGATCTTGTCCTTTGCTACTGGGAAAGGCTGGGTTATTGATTCACTCCATATATTCCTAATAAAGCACTCCTCTACTCTTCACATGCTGAAGTAAATAACGCAGTAACATTTGACCCCCCCAGAGATGAAAACTCATTACGTACTATTGCAGGTATTTCATTCTGAAGGAATTGAGAAAAGCCTGAACAATCCAGGCTTTTTCCAAGCATGATTCTTACTGCGTATTGCACAGATGCAGTTTACCTTTTACTAGCAAAATAAATAAATAAAGCCACACACTGTAAAATACTTATAGAAAATACTCCCTGAAGGGAAAAACTGTGTATGCAAGTTGGTTGCTTAGATGAGGATCGCAAATTACTTCTGTTGGAAAGGGAGTTGCCTCTGTGTCGCTTCAGAAGCCAATATAGTAATAACACTTTGTGCTTGCACAAAAGAGTACCTTTCATTAGGCAGTCTTCAGAGCTTGAGAAACCTCGTCTAACGAAATCTCCCACCATTGTGAGGTAAGTAAGTAGCAATATTAAATGCATTTTTAGTACTAATTGGAACTCCATGTTTTTGTTCCTGTAATTTGTGATTTTTCTCTTCATCCCACATTGGAAAGAGAAGTCAACATTTTAAAATGGTCTGCAAGAAAGGTTACAAGAAAAAGTTGTTCTGGAAATGTCAAAAAGGTCTTCCTGACACATTTAATTGGCTGCTTTTACTTTTGTCTGTCTTTACAGAATACAGTTAGATAAAATACGAACAATCAAAGCAACTGAATTAAAATACTTCAAATTTTTTTTTTTAAAAAGATAGTGTTCTTATGAGGTTGAAACAAAATATATTGCCATTATAAAAAATATTTCCTCCTTCCAAATCTACAGATGTAACAAGTTCTGATAAAACATTTTGATTCCAAATCGCCATCTATCTGTACCTATATCTATATAATCTATATCTATACCTATAGCTATATCTATACCTATACCTAGATAGTCCATATCTGTATGGCAATATATGTATTTGGCATGCACTTTTCAAGAGGATGACCTTTGTGTTATGGGTAACCGTCTGCCGGCAGCAGTGCAGTCTTGGTACTGTGGAACCCACTGGCAACTCTACTTTGTTGGGTTTAGGTTATGTCATTTGGGGAAAACAGGCTAACATTTGCCATACCCTTCTCTCACCCCTCTTCACCCCATCTTCTGGGCCATATTGGGCACCCAAAAAAGTAGGGGTTAAAGGGCAAAACATAGAAGTATACTCCAACCCAGCAACGTTTTACCTTGCTCTGTGGTTTTTACCATAGGTTAAAACCTGAAGGCTAATGAAAGTCATTCATATTTGTCAGGTCTCCTTCAGGGCAAAAGCTTCCTTTGAAGGATGTTTCCTTTGCCTGTTGATTTCATTTAGGTTAGCTGTCTTGTGTATTTCTTTTTTTATGTTGCAGTCTTTCACCGCTATTTGATTAATAGCCAGCCAGTGTCAAGTCATTAGAGCTCCATTTGTTTGTTCATCTGGCAAGCGTGATCCATAGATATTTAAGTGTACAGTATGAGAAAAGAGAACAGTTAACACATGTTCCCTGGAAATGTTATATGGTTCTTTTTAAGGACAGCACTTACAAAACAGTGCTTGCTAGGTAACTCTAGAAAGGTAATCAAACATTTTAATATTTTATACTTTTTAGATATATTTCTTATATCAATTGGATTTTTATTGCTGGTGTTCTGATTTTTTTCCAGCTGTCATTCATTTAATTCACAGCAGTGGCCACCCAAATTGGTGTAGTGAATATGAGTGCCAAATTACTTTACCTGTCAACATTCCGCTTTTGTCTTCATTCTAAATATCATTCAACCCCGAGAATATTGTCTCTGCAGGTGCAGAAGTGAGTAGGAATGCCAACAGAAATAAAATGACATTTTATCACTTTTGAGATAGGATGTGATTTGTTTTTAAGGGATGATTGCATTTTCTACACATATTTCATCAACTGGCATCTCTATTGCTTCCTGATCCAACTTTCCCTGAAGTCAATGATAATTTTTCAGAGACTTCATACAGAGCTGGATTAGGCTCAATATGATTGATAGAAAGACATTCATGAAACACAATGAATTTAACAATTAAGAGGCAATCCTCAGTAGATCTTAGATGCTTAAGGAAATAATAGGTTTCTAAATAGATGAAAGTACTCATCCTTCTATTCTAGTACACCGTTCCTGGCAATGAGCATTTGATCCAGGAGACATATTCAGGATTCTGCCTGTCGAGTAGGAGTATAGCTGTTTACTTCCTGACTCTTACAAGTCTTCACATATGTAACCCGTGGAAAAAAGAGGTTGAATGTTTCTGTTCTCAGTATAATTTTCATAGTCAGCATTTTTTATTAAAGATCAAGAAAATAGCCAGAGTCATCAGTCTAAGAGTAATTAAATGTGGTGAGATGCACAGACTGAGTAGATTGCATATAGAGAGGAACTGTCTTTCATTCACTTGCAAATTTTCTGTGTTCTGGATCTGCCTTTCCTCAGCCCTTGTCCTCTTCCATACAGAGTCAGTATTGTTACTTTATTCATGATATGTCAAGGCAGTTGCCAGGTAATGAATCACCAAACGTTTGTTTTGGTTGTGACAAGAACTTTTAAAAGCTCACTCTGCATCTTAGATAGCTGAAGGGCTAAGCCAATGTAGCCATAGCTTGTTAAAATCACATTGCAAAAAATCATCCTTAATGCATGTTTACTGATGTCTGTTTAAAAAATAACTTGAGAGCGAGAGTTAATAAAACTCAGTGCATGAATGCTTGCCGAAAGTAATCATACAAAGCATTCAAAAGAGTATTTAATGAATTCATGTAGCTGTTGAAACAAATATCCATTGAGAAATGGTTTTGGTATTAGCTCAGCCCTTGCCTGAACTTCAGAGATGGTTTGTGAACAAAAATGTAGAAAGGTATAATCTAAAATACATTTACTGGTGTTGTGGTTTAACCCCAGCAGGCAACTAAGCATCACACAGCCACTCGCTCACTCCCCCGCAGTGGGATGGGGGAGAGAATCGGAAGCGTAAAAGTGAGAAAACTCGTGGCTTGAGACAAAAACAGTTTAATAAGTAAAGCAAAACAAGGAATTCATTCACCACTTCCCATCGGCAGGCAGGTGTGCAGCCATCTCCAGGAAAGCAGGGCTCCATCACGCGTAACGGTGACTTGGGAAGACAAACGCCATCACTCCGAACGTCCCCCCCCTCCTTCTTCTTCTCCCAGCTTATATGCTGATTATGATACCATATGGTATGGAGTATCGCTTTGGTCAGTTGGGGTCAGCTGTCCCAGCTGTGTCCCCTCCCAACTTCTCGTGCTCCCCCAGCCTACTCGCTGGTGGGGTGGGGTGAGGAGCAGAAAAGGCTTTGACTCTGTGTACTGTGTAAGCACTGCTCCGCAGGAACGAAAACATCCCTGTGTTACCAACACTGTTTTCAGCACAAATCCAAAACACAGCCCCATACTAGCTTCTGGGAAGAAAATTAACTCTATCCCAGCCCAAACCAGCACATTCTAACAACTAGAACATCAGTGTGTTATCAACATTATTCTCATCCTAAATCCAAAACACAGCACTATACCAGCTACTAGGAAGAAAATTAACTCTATCCCAGCTGAAACCAGCACAACTGGTAACAGACACACCTTTGAAAGCTTACTTTTAAATGAAGTAGAAATATATTCAGAAGTACAAATACAGTTCTGATAGTGTTGTGTTTTTAATGGTCTACTCATAAAAATGTAGTAGTGCTGGTGAAATGTGCTGCATGACCTTTTGCTATTTTTTTAAAGTGGAGAGTTTCTTACTCTTCTGATTGTTCCATTTATTTCAACAGGAATAGGAAGTTGCTTGTAGAGTAAAACATTATTCAGAATTAATAAAGATGGCAGGTTATATTTTGTTTTAGGAGGGGGAAGACCATCTGTCAGGTAATGGGAACCTTTCAATCCACAGTATGATTCGCTCCAACTCTTGCACAGCTCTGAATACCTTTAAAGCTTAGATGTTTTACCACACAAGGCATAAACCCATTGGCAAAACTCAAGAGACTAGAAAAAGGCCTGCAGAAATAACCCCAACATGACAAACTACTTATTTTGAAATTAAATGCTCAGGTTCTAGGAAAAAGGTGACCAGATAAAAAGTGGATTTATGGAAAAGCAAGGAGAGGACTCACTGATGGTCATTGTTAACAAAAAATAGTTTTGCATGTTAGTTGTAAAATATTTCTATGAAATTTCAAGTCACCTACTCAAATAACTGGTAGCTGAATTCATTACAAATATTAACTTATTGTCCAAAGAACTCAAGTAATCAATAATTTACATGAAAATCTTGTTTGGTGAAGCTAGAGTTTTTTACCAACAGCTGTTTTGAAGAGTATTCTTGCAAATAACTCTGGTAAGTATTTACCTTTCCTAGTGAGGATGCTTGATATCAAAAAGCTATCATTTTATACAGGGACCGGAATTACTGGATTTAGGAAATTCCAGGTTTGGAGTTTTTTTTTTAATCTGAACATGAACAGCACCAAAAGCTTAAAATTTCCAGTGTTAAAATATTTTAAAAAATACATATTTTTGGTCAAGGAAACCATTCACTTCAACAGAATTGGATTATAACTCAGTTCCCAGTTACATAAAGCTGTCTCAAAACAATGCAAAAAACAAATAACTCTATTTCAAAAGGATTGCAGTTGAGACATTCCTTTTACATAAAAATTTATTTCCAAATTTTTTAGAGAGAGAATTTAATTTAAATCATCACATTAGTGCATAACATTCTTAGGTTCAACAAATTTCTTATTCCCGGAGAATAACATTCCACTGATTTTCTTTTTAAACCAGCTGCACACTTCAGCTTTAGTCTTGGGCATATTAATTCATTAAAAAGTACAGCATGGTGGTAAAACAAGTTTCATATCATCCCTAGAAAAAAAAAACAGGGAATATGGACACATAAAATAATAAAAACCCTTAGTCAGTCTTACAGAGCAAAGTAGAGGGCAAAATCCCCAACAGATGTTAAAATCAGTGTGGCTAACCTCATCCAATTAGTCTATGCTGATTTACACCATCTGAGGTTGAGGAGGTGAATGCCTGAGGTACAGACACAACTACGTAAGCTACTTTGAGAACATTTCTGTCTTTAAGTCAATAATGTGTTACTTAGGCACTTTGATTATATTCATATTTATCTCTTGCCGTTTACACGAGTTAGGTTGTCATGACAGCTGTTCTTCACTTATGTAGCTAATAGTTTCTGGAGTTTTTCACACTACTCTGTTTTTTCCAGTGTATGCATATCTATTGTGACTTTTCAGTGCCTTTCCAGGTTTAACTAGCATCAGAAATGTGTCTTCTTCAAATCTGTGCCGCATATTCCAAAGGTCATAGCTAAGCTGAAGCTTTCAGATTTATGCATTATAATTCTTCTGCTTTTGCACTTATTGTACTGAATACTTGTGAAATATTGTATTGATTTTTATAATTCTAATGTGGCTATTTTCAGAATCTTTCTAGTCTCTCTTACCTTAACTGACCTGTTAAGTGACTGAGTTAGACACATCTTTCTTTTAGTTTATCCAGTCAAAATATGCTCCTGCAGTTAGCATATTTTACAATGGCTTTCTGTGCTTTGATTTCTAACCTACAGAATATCCTCTCAAGGGCAAGTGAGCCTGAAAACCTCATCGCTTCTTGCACATTTCAAGGGCTTCCTGTTTGCAGTGCTGCCTCTTGTTACTGAAGCTTTGCCTTTGGCTTAGCTGTATCAAATAGATGGAAATTTACTTTGAGTAGCTTACTGTCTATAAACTTAGCTATATAAAAATAGGAAGGGCGATATTCACTATTATTGTATGAATACCTACTACGATATGAGGCTGTCTGGAAATCACAGCAAAACCTTTTGAATCTATTTTGAAGAGAAAATACTGTATCAAATATAAACAGCTGCTGCAATTACATAAGGTAGAATTCAGTTTGCAAGAGCTGTTGAGCTTTGGAGCACAAGCCAATTACCAGCAGGAGTCAGAAATTGTTCCACCTGGAACAATTATCTGAACTATATGGGAGGTAGCAGGGATTTCCATTCTGAAACATTTTAAATTCCTTCAGTTTTGAGGGAAACTGTTTCTTACCTAGCAGTTGCAATTATTCCAAGGCACTTATCTAGCCAGAGCTATACAGCTATGGACTGTGTCCCACAGTCACTGAAAAAATAATCAACCAGTGCACATCCCACAAAAACTTGGAATAAACTCTGTCCCCTGTGAAGAGAGCTCAGGGGCTATCTCCCTTTGGCTCCACGGTTTCCAATTAAGCAACCTCTTTGCATGTGGTGGTGGTACAGGCCTCTTGTCCTAGATCCAGGTTGTGGTCTTGAATTAAGCCTTTGCTTTATTTCTTGTGTTCCTACAGCAAAACCTGTGTGGTTTTTACATTATTTTTCCCCTGCACTGAAACAGAACACACAGGGTGACAGAGCTGAGCCAGAGTCTAGGGGTGTGCAGCGTGCCTGGACGCCCTTTTCCTAGTTCCTGTCTTCCACGGTACAGAACAAGATGCGTCGGTGTTATTTCTTTGCCAGACAGATATTCTGTACTCATTAATACTGTACGGGGGCAAGCTGTCCACGAGGAAAAGGGTCCATTTGCATCACAAGCCCCATGGCTATTAGTGGGAACTCATTTTCTGGCAGGCCATGGAGGAGCACACCTGCCTTTTTCATCCCCTTCAGGGAGGTCTTTGCCATGGCATTTATGCACATATATAGATACCTTTGCCCAGACTTCTCTGCTTCCCTGGGCCTTTGTAATGCACTTCTTCAAGTCTGGAATCCAGCCTTACCTCCTGCACAACAGCTGCAGAGTCCCCGTGTTTTTGCTGTCGCACCCTAACCTGCAATGCTTAATTTGACAGTCCTGTGGCATGACTTCTTCTGTAACTGCCCTGTGGGGCCTGATATCAATGGTAGTAATACACTTCTTGCTGTTTGAAAAATGCAAGTTGTGGCAGTCACCACAGGGTAATTGAAAACAAAGTCTGTCAAATACTGGCTCAGTTCAGAAGAATCAGTTTAGGGAGGGCTGTTGATCCATACGTTAGGACTGCAGAATTCAACACTTTGGCTATAGAGATCTGTTTCAGAGATTTTCAATTATTTTCTTTTCTTAGTGAATTTATGCCTTTTGAAAGGCTCCATGCTGATGACCAGAGAGATGGAAATCCTTTATTCACAAAACAAGTAGTGGCAGTACCAGCTTTTTAACACCAATATGCCTCAAGTGCAGCTCTGTCCTAAAGAAACTGTTGCAGCCTTTACCTTCTTTCATGACTTTGCTGGGAGATTAATGGGCATGCTGATAAGAGCCAGATGAGTGTTTTCTTTTCATTAGGTGAATACACAGGCATTGTGGGTAAGATTTAGATCATCACATGCATTCATACAGTAGGCTACAGCCATCATATGACGGAAATTTCTAGCCAATATGCACTTGAATGAAAAGTTGAACAGTAACTTACACATGAAAGGGCTACCCTTTTGTGTCTTGGGAATCTCCTATAAGTGTCCCAAGACAGAGGTGATGCTTGTGACTCCAAGAAAGAGTTGAGCCCCGTACTAAAGGCAGGGCTAGACTTAATAATAGTAACAAAGATGAAAAAAGAGGAAATGTGGCGTATCAAATACTTATTACATCCTTCTTAACATTTCCATTAACAAGACTTTCAGTGGGGAAAAAGGTTGTTTACAACAGGAAATCTGTAAAGAATTTGAAATTCACAGTTTGTGTGATCTTTACCTAGGTGTTATGACAGCATCTATGAAACATGGTATATGGTACATTCTGTAGAGAAAAAAATTCAAACGCACATGGAGCAATGAGCAGGACTTTAGGAAGTGTGTGTATCTCTATATATATACCTATATATATACACACATAGATATAGTTTGCTTAGTTCATCCAAGAAGTTACTATTCAAAACCTCCTCAGAGAAATTAGTTACTGTCCTGGTTTCGGCTAGGATAGAGTTA
>NW_009207631.1:0-489 GCF_000690835.1 Fulmarus glacialis
GGGCTCCCGGGGCTGGGCAGAGGCGCGTGGCAGGCAAGAAAGGGCTTTTTTGGCTCCTGCTTCTTTCCGGGGGCCCGGGGACACGGGCAAGTGCTGCTCCCGGCACCGCTGCAGCCCCGAGGATGGTGGGGTGGCCGCTGGCTCGGCTGTGCAGGGGTGGTCACGGCACAGATCCCGTGCACATCGGCATGTGTCTGGGGCACAGCGGTCATGCCAGGCTGGGTTTCCCCATGCCTGCAGAGGAGGAAATGGAAGGCAGACAGATTTTTGCCCTGGTAGAGCTTGGTCTGGAAACAAACGCACAGTAATTCATGTAGCAGAGAGCTTTGAATGTCAAACCCTAAAAAGACATTAAAAACCCATTGCATCTCCCCCCACATTAATGATCCTGCCTTATCGCCACTAATGAATACGTCCCATTCTTCCCCACTCTGGTTTTCCCCTCCAGGTGCATTCATCTAAAGGCTGGCGGCTCTTTTCCTTCTTTGC
>NW_009207631.1:501-29625 GCF_000690835.1 Fulmarus glacialis
GATCCTGTTGGTTTCTTTGTCTTTGATGTGTAAGAATTGGATCATGTGAGAGGGTCATGTCTGGTGAGCAAGGCCCCATCACGCGGTAGAGCCAATGTCACGAGTTTGGGCTGCAGGAGGAGGACACCAGCCTCTTGGTGGGGGTAGAGTTGGATGTCCCACATACAGGCATGCAAGCATTGACCACCTTGTGTTTTCCTCCCCTCCTGCAGTGACATCTCCATGCAAGATCCTCAAGTGCAACTCTGAGTTCTGGGCAGCCACGTCAGGCTCCCACCACCTGGGCACGGAGGAGGCACCCGAATTTTGTACGGCGCTGCGCGCCTACGCACCCTGCCCCCGCCGCACCGCCCGTACCTGCAGGGGTGACCTGGCCTACCACTCCGCCGTGCATGGCATAGACGATCTCATGGTGCAACACAACTGCTCCAAGGATGGTCCCACGTCCCAGCCCCGCCTCCGGACATTGCCCCCCGGGGATAGCCAGGAGCGTTCCGACAGCCCCGAAATCTGCCACTATGAGAAGAGCTTTCACAAACACTCGGCTGCCCCCAACTATACCCACTGCGGGCTCTTCGGGGACCCCCACCTCAGGACTTTCACAGACACTTTCCAAACCTGCAAGGTGCAAGGGGCTTGGCCGCTCATAGACAATAACTACCTGAACGTCCAGGTCACCAACACGCCGGTGCTGCCTGGCTCCACAGCCACTGCCACAAGCAAGGTGAGCCTCGGGCACATCCCCATGAGCAGAGCTGGGCAAGGGCAGAGGTGCTTCTGAACAGCCTTTCTTTCCACTGTCTCTCTCCTCCACCATTTGCACATGTCCTTGGGGAGGGTAAGACCAGGTGGGAGCGTTTGGCCCTAAATATCAGATGCCCATCCTTCCTCTGTCCCCACCTTCGCTTAAATGGCCTGTGGTTTCTTCCTGAGCACGTCCAGCCTCATCACGGTTAGCAGGCTGAGATGCTGCAGCTCTGAGGGCAATCATGGCCAAAGTCGGGGATGGCAAATTAAGAGGGCTCCCACCTGAGGGACTCCAGGTTGCTGTGAACAGCCAGACCAGGAATGATGGTGGCACCTTTTGGGGGACACCCGAGGTCCAAGCAAACCTGGAACTGCCTTCCAGGGAGGCTCCAGCTTGCAGGGAAAAGCCTGGAGGGAGCTGAGTTCCTCGTGCTGCCTTCCCCTCTGCCCAGGCTGTAATTGTCTCTGGTTTGCAGCCGAGTCAAGGCATTTTGTGGGGCACAGTCTGTTCTGGTGGTGCTTTGACAGCCTAAATAAACATCCTGAGGGCACAGGGCAAACACTGAGAAAACCCAAGTGAAAATGTGCTGCCGTGATACAGCAGGACTTGTGTGACATGGCCTCAGCTTCAGGAGAGACCTGGAGCTGATGAACTGTCACGTTGCTCCGTGGTGCACAAGCTCTAAAGCTAACAGGCGACTTTTTGTGCCAAAAAAAGGGAGGCTCAGCAGGAGGCATCCTCTTGCTTTTGGAAGATGTCCTGTCCGGCCGTGCCTGGGAGATCTGCTTCTCCCTGTGTGTGGGGACTGCTTCTCAGCTCCAGATGTGAGCTTTTTAGTCTGAGCTGGAGCTGGCATTTTGGTTTTGACCTGTCCCTGATAAGCCTCCTTAAAGATACTTAATGATGCTCTCAACTCCTTACCTACCAAAAGACATCAAAACCTGCTGAAGCTTGCAAGGAAGTCTTGCTTGAGGGAAGCGGTCTCTAAGGACCACAGGGATGTGGAATTTCTAGGCTGGATCCCAGGATCACGATCTTAATTGAGCCTTTTCACCCATTATCTGCCTCACGGGCTTGTGGTGAGGAGCGATTAGTCATGAGTTCTGCAGCATGAGCTGTGGAAAGCATTACTGGGTCATTGCTAGAGGACCATGTGCTGTTAGAAAGGATGGGAGCCTCTCGGTCCATGGGGCTCATTGTGTTTTTCATGATGTTCTCTGGTCTGCCCAGAGGCAGGGCTGAACCCAGAGTAGGTAGCAGGAGGTCCATGTGAGGAGTAGTCCAGCCTGAAACCCAGGGCACAGTGGTGCCTCATGACATGGTTGAGGAGGGCTGCCATGGGGCTGGGAGCATCTGGGCACTCAGCAGAGGAGTGGGTGGGAGAGAGGGACATTGCCAGGGCTCTGGACAGCTCTGGGCTCCTCGCCAGCACCACTGGGAACAGAAAGTGCTGGGAGCCACCACCGTGCTCAGCTTGGACCTTGGGGAGCCTCAGTTTTTCCCTTCATACTCAGCCCTCGGGCGTATCTGCCATGTAGCTGCTGGAATCATCTCTCCTCCAGCCCTGCCCTGCTCTGGCCAGGTCTGTCTGCCCCTTCATGGAGGCTACGTGGGGGGAGTGGCCCCCTTACTGCTCCTACAAGAGGAAGAGCAAGTTTGCAAGAGGTGAAAGAGGAAGCGTAGAGTTTGCATGGGAAGAAGAGCAAGTTGCTCTTCCTCCCATGCAAACTCTACTCTTCCTCATCATCATCCAGCCTTCCCCCCAAAGCCAGGTCAGCAAGGGAAGAGCAAGTGCTGTGAGGTCCTTCCTCCAGCAAGGGACCTGTGTGGGAGCCCAGCCAAGGGTGGGGAGCCGTCTTGGGCTCAGTCTACGCCCATATCACCCCTAGAAGTGCCTGCCCACTTGAACATGCTGAACACGTGTGTGTCTGCATGGTTGAGATGGGGCACGATGTGTTCTGGGGCCCAGAGGAGAAGACTCTGTTGGTCTGGGAGTGGCCAGGGAAAGGAAGAAGTCCAGCCCTTGGGATGTAAATGCTGTGGGAGCCGGAGGAGAAGCTCCACCATCTCTAGGTGAGTCAGGGCTCGTCCCCCTCTGCCATCTGCCAGGCCCTGGAGGCAAGACAGTGCTGCGTGCGCGGGCATGCCGCCACAAGCCTGTGAGTAGTGATACTCCAACCAGCTCCAGCTAGAAGGGAGCTCCTGTGTTGGGCCTGGAGATAACAGCGCAGATCCAGGTGGTACGTTCAGTCCAGCCTCTGGGTCTTGACTCCATACACGGTGTCCTCATCCCTGTGCTGAAGCAGGATGGCCACGTCTGGGTGCCTAAATTTGGGGCAACGTCTCTAGGATAAAGCACCTGCCCATAAGCTGAAGGCCAAGCTCCCGGCTGGGCTGAGCAGACAGCTCTTCCACCTCCCATGCCTCTCCTGGTGGTGGCCGTATGCTCTCAAGTGGTCATCGCTAGTTGTAACCCTGTTTCTTTCTTTCTTCCCCCACAGCTCACCATCATCTTCAAGAGCTTCCAGGAGTGTGTAGACCAGAAAGTGTACCAGGCAGAGATGGACGAGCTCCCCGCTGCCTTTGCCGATGGCTCCAAGAACGGTGGGGACAAGCACGGAGCCAACAGCCTGAAGATCACTGAGAAGGTGTCGGGGCAACACATCGAGATCCAGGCAAAGTACATTGGCACCACCATTGTGGTGAGGCAGGTGGGCCGGTACCTCACCTTTGCCGTGCGCATGCCAGAGGAGGTGGTCAACGCTGTGGAGGACCGGGACAGTCAGGGCCTCTACCTGTGCCTCCGCGGTTGTCCGCTCAACCAACAGATTGACTTCCAGACCATCCGCTCGGCTCAGGCCACAGAGGGTCGTGCTCGTAGGAAGGGGCCCAGCCTACCGGCCCCCCCCGAGGCCTTCACGTATGAAACGGCCACGGCCAAGTGCAGGGAAAAGCTGCCCGTAGAGGACCTCTACTTTCAGTCCTGCGTCTTCGACCTCCTCACCACGGGGGATGTCAACTTCATGCTGGCCGCTTACTATGCCTTTGAGGACGTGAAGATGCTTCACTCCAACAAAGACAAGCTGCACCTCTATGAAAGGACACGGGACCTGGCCCCGGGCAACACGGCTCCCTCGGGGACCCGCCCTGCCCTCTGGGTAGCACTGCTGTGTTTGAGTCAGTGTTGGTTATGCTTGTTATAGAGGTTTGCTCCTTCACGCCATGGAGAGCAGGGAGAGGGAGCAGGAGGGAACCAGGGATGAGATGGTGGTGCTGGACAACGGGAGGCTGGATATCGGAGCCGCATGGGTTGTCCTCAAACCTCATCCCCTCTCTTTGGCACCAGGTCCTCCACCTTCCCAGCTCTTGCCTGGGAGGAACGTGTTACCAATGAGGCCAGTCAGGAGTTTTTGCTGGACTGTTCCTTGTCTGGACCTTCCTCACCTCCCCTTCTCCTCCTCCCCCTCCTCCCAGTAGTGTGGGTGCTGAGGAGCCCCCACCTCCTTGAAGCGCTCCCCCAGGTCCCGAAAATGCACGTGGTGACTGTGACATTGGCGTGCACGAACGTGGCTTTGTCTTCGGAGAGCAGAGCCTGCAAGGAGGGCCTAGAGCAGCGAGACGGGGCCAAGCCTGGCCAGCACAACAGGGCTGGGCTTTCTGCTCGCTGGGGCCATGCTCCGCTTTTTGGGCATGTCCCGCTCTGCCCGCAGCCCCGTTGTTGCAGAAAGTGGTGCAAGGGGCCGAAATGGTGGGGAATGGTCCCATGGTTGCCCAGCCACTGGTGCCAGGCATCTTCTGGGTGGAAGGAGGACATGTTCCTCAAGCCTCGGCTTGCTTTTGCTGTGGTTCAAAGGGCATCTCCTATTTTAGCCACTTCATTCGGCTGATTCACTCCGTAGTTTTATTCCTGGCTCCCTTGTCTCTACCCGGACCCATCGAGGACTCTTGATGGCAACGGGAGAAACCTGGCCAGTATTCAGGCAGTTTCTGCAACTTCTGCCCAGCGTTGGATGAGTTCCTCGCACCATTTGCTCTCCAGTCCCCTAAAACTGGCAGCGGGGAGGCTGCTCAGTGTGAGACCCGATCCGCACCTCCCTCCAGCACCCACTCGCCTGCCCGCAGCTCGGCCAGGCCCTGGGATGGAGCAGGAGCGTTGCGCTCTGTTTGTTTGCTGCTAGGTCTCTGCTCCGCTCCTCATTCCTGGGGCCACGACTTGCAACCCCATTGCAGACCAGTTGCACCTTAAGTCCTTCTGGGCTTGAATCGGAAATGGGGCAATGTTAGAAATCCAGCCAGGAGATGGGATGCGGCAGAGGACCCCCCCAGCTGCCTCCAAATGTCTGTTCCCTGCCTCGAAACCATCGATAATCTCCTTCCCCCACCACATAGTGCTGCCCATCTCCTCCTCTCCACGTTCCTCTGTGGTTCACCTCATCGCTCACTGAACAAACAGCAAGACCACCTTTGGTCTGCATCTTGGAGACCTCCTGGTGGGTTTCCCCTCCTTTCCTCAGGGGGGATTTCCCAGAAACAAGCCCCAAAACACATGTCACTCTGGGGGGCACCTCCTGCTCTCAAGGGAGGTCTCTGGGCGTGATGAGACAAGCTAGCACCAAAAGAGGTGGGAACAGGCTACGTTTGGCAGTCTGAACTGGTGCCAAGAGGCAGCCTGGTGTAAATACTCGGCGTGACTATTCATTGTGTCCTAACAGCTCTAGAGCTCCATTTGTAAAGCAGCAGAGAAATGCAAAATTGTGTCAATGGATGTAATTTATATTGTCTCTTTAATATATAGAGCCCTGGCATTGATCTCGTGTGACTGTACAGATGAAGAGATGTAATTGGTTTTTAAATGTTTAAGGAAAGAAAAGAAACAAAAAGATGTGTTTACTACTTTGCTCCTTGCTTTGTTTGCTGGTGCCCCACGTATTCTGTTTAGGGAGATTTTGAAATAAGGATATCACAGTTCGGAGGCGCTGAGGAGAGCAACCACTGGACCGCGGCACAGGACAGTTTAGTTTCCCAATGCACTAATTGCTTAGCCAGGCTGATTTGGACTTTCTGTTTCCTTTGTTCTAGAAAGAACCAAGGTTTTGTCTTCCCTAGAAATTCAAAATGCAAGTTTTGAAAGCCAAAATTTGTCACTGGGTAAGAGGAAACATTTGTTTCTTGCTGTGTTACCCCATAGATAACAGCAGCTGGGCAAAGCATCCCTCTGAAGACACGGTGCTTCTTGAAAGCAGTCTTAGCTAGCCAAGCCACAGCGTGCCAACAAGTCAATACTTCTCTTAAGACCTCCCTTTCCTACAAAGCGATCACTCTACGGCACGATGCGCTGTGGTTTAGGGGTAATTTCCAGCCAAGGAAAGTCTATTTGTTTATGGCGTGGCTCAGTCCCACTGTCCAGGTGAGCACTCCAGTGGTGGCCAGCTGTCGTACGGTGGTTGGGGTATCCCTATTTTAGAAGCAAACAGTGAAGCACTTTATTTTGGTTGTGTTTGACCCGGTTCTTGTTAAAGGTGAAGTGTGGCCAAGAAAGACCCGATACTTGGAAACAAAAAAAAATACGTAGGCAAAGGGGGGGGCGTTACAAGAAGGCCCCCCCCCACCTCCTCCCTGTGTTGAGACCCACGGGAGTGTCACCGCGTGTATATACTGTAAATTATTTATTGAGAGAAACGCAAGTAAAGTTTGAGGTTTTTTGACAATAAATGAGTGGGTCTCATTTTGTTCCTGGTGTGTTGGATGGTGCCGTTCGCCGCCCCGGATGCGAATGCTGCCCCATTTCTGCATTCACTAAAGCAGCTTTTTCCCTTTGAGAGCTGTCCTAAATTCTCCTGAGAATTTCACTCTGGGGTTTTATTTATCTACAGCCAAATGAGAAAAATAAAAAGGGGGTGGGGGGAGAAAATATAGATAATAAACTACTGGAGCTGAGCCTTGCTGGGAAAGGAGACACGCAGCAACAGAGGCCAAGCGGGTACCGTCGGCCTTCCCCTGCTCACCCCGGCTGCTGGGATGTGCACCCCGATGATCTCCCCTTTCTTGGGCATTGCTCTTGGCCCCTGTCGGGTCTGTTACTGCCCTCTAATGAGGGAAACCAAAACTGCAATTTTTTTTGTTCATTCTCCTTTTTTGAAAAGCTGAAGGACTCCTTGCCCCTGCAGCTGGGGCCAGGGAGATGCTGAGGCCAGGTGGGACACTGGCACCAACTGAAAACACATATTATTTGAGCAAATCTATGCAAAGGCACCCAGCACCAGAGATTTGAGACCTGACCTCCCCCTCCTTCAGAGCCCTGACAAACCAGCAGCTTTCGGAAAGAGCCAAACCCGCTCCTTCTGCCACCATTTGCACCACGTCACAAGAGCTCGGCTTCAGCCAAATCTACAAAGTCATACGCCCAGAGCATGGGGGACTGGGGGTCTCCCTCGCTTGCTGCCATGCCAAGACATCACCAATGGTCCCCTGCTCACCAGCCTTGGGCAGCGAGTGGGCAGCAAAAGCATCCCACCTGCATCTCCTGGGGGGACAAAGTGCTGGATGTAAGGGGATGGTGACCCCTGAGTGACCGGGATGCTCCCATCCTCGTTAATCACATGCGGCACTGAAACTTCCCCAGGAGATGATGGGGAAGGCACAGGCCATGCAGGGACACCAGGGCAGTGGTGGCAGCAATGACCCTATGGCATCTCTGAGAGGTTCAAATTGCTCTCCAGGTCACGCTCCACAGCCGGTGAAGGTGCAGCCCGGGCCTCTGCGGACAGCCCCTGGGGCCTCCAAGGTCCCGTCCCATCCTACCCCTCTGTTTAAAGCACATCGTCCTGTGGCAGACGGCTGCTTAAGTGCCACAGCCTGGTGTCTCAGGTACGGTTTCAAGCCCCGTTATGGCTGTGCGGGCCCTCAGGCCAGAGCCTTGGCTGCTCTGAGCTTTGCATCCCACCGCTCGGGGGGAGCGGGGACACCGCAGCCGCCCGGCCGCTCTTCACACCCGGCTCTCTGGGAACAACCACAACTGCAGAATATTGTTCACCAAAAAATGGCTTTTTGCTGGGATCCGGCTGCCCTCTAGAGGGTCCGATCTGGCACGGCATAAAGCAAAAAGCGGGGGCTTGGCCTCCCCGTCCCCTCACTGGGGTGGGTGTGAGGCAAGGCTGGGGGTCCTGCTCCCTGCGGCTACACAACGGCTTTGCCGACCACCTTGGGCAACGGGTCCCCTCATGCAGCGACCACGGCTCCAGCTTGCACAACGTGGACACAGCCCAGCCCTGGCCCCCGGCCCTGCCAGCACCCTGGGATGGCCACAGCACCACATGGACCATGTCCGTATGGAGAAGACGCTTCTGTGGGACCGACTGGACCTGCAGAGATGCGGGAGGTTGCAGCACGCCAAGGGGTCATTTCCCTATTGGCTTTGACGAGGCCTTAGGATTTAACTGTGTGCAGCATGGTGCTGTGGATACGGGTTGGATATGGGGGATGCCGGGCTCAGCTGTGCCGGGGAGCCGGTGCCGATGTCCCCCGGCATCAGGGTGCCCGTATCCTTACCTGCCCCACTGCTCCGGTTCCTCAGGCCCCTGCTTCTCCAGCTTTCCTGTAGGTACCCCTGGATAAAAGATGAGTCAGTGCTGAATTAAAAAGATCACCTGCCTCAGGTAGATTCACACCCCTGTGCTCCGGGCAGGGACACCTGGAGCAGCTCCCCACAGTCCCTGCGCCTCCCTCCAGCCAAGCCCCCTCTCCCTGCCACAGCCCCACAGCTAACAGCCAGCTGTGAAATTTCACTCTTGGCTGAAACTTGGCTCAGCAGCAGAGAGGCTGGGAAAGGCTGGACACAGTGGCTACAGGTGTGAAAAGCCCTTTTTACAATGAGCTCTTATAACTCGGGAGGAATGGCTTCAATGCCTGCACCGTGTCTTGCTGTGTGGGCCTCAGTGTGAACGGGTGGAGGGTAAAGACCAAACAAAAGCAGCCCGCAGGATGCCTCCGCATCCCACCTGGGGAGAGGGGAGATGCACATCCTGCCAGAGCACGTCCTGCTCAGCTCCTCGGAGCAGGGAACTCCACCGATGCAGCTGGAGCTGCACTTCTCCTAGAAAAAGGGGAATTCTCCCTGGAAAGGGTCAAGAAGAAGTTTACACACCCACAGAGATCCAGAAAAGACGGACGTTGGATAAACACATAAACGTCGGTTCCATCCCAGTAAAATGCTGGTGGAAATCGGTGAGGAAACACACAGCTTCTCCTCATCAGGTGGAAATTCCCATCCACAGGGGTTTCCAAGCCTCTATCACCGCAGACTGCAAAACTATGTAAAACAGCCGAGAAGAACATGCTTATTCCTGCACAGTGAAAATACCCATCCTGGCATGCCCGCGGCTGGCAGGAAAGGGCCCTGTGATTCCGTAACAGCCCCGGTTTTAGGTGCTCGCCCTGTGCTACCACCAGACCTGCCGCCGTACCGAGGGGCTGTGGGACCCCCCCGACACACCACGCTGGCGCGGTTCTGAAAATCTCAGTAACACTTTTTAATATACAAGAATCAAAAGTACAGCAGTTTTACAATGTAGGAAAATTTAATACATACTATATAAACAACATATTTACATCAGAAATCACTAGGACAGTGGCATTTTTTCACAAATATAAATTAATATTAATTACTGTTTTTAGTCAACAGGTTTAAAAGTCCACATTTTTACAGCAAGAGTCCTTCTCTCCCTGGAGGGGAGGCGGAGGTCAGGAGGAAACAGGTGAAAGCAGAATAGTATTTTTGTGTGGATTACTTAAACTGTTCACCTAAGGACTTCAGAGAGCTGTTAAGCATCCACTTTGGTTGGGCATCGCATCACCTGTCCACAGCAGGTTTTGGTCTGCAGGACTTCCATCGTGTGAATTCACAACTTTACACCATTTCCAAAGGGGTCAGGCTGAAAAACTCTTTTTTTAAAAATAAAAACCCAGCAAGTTGCTACTTTTTCCTGCAAAGAGGCTAGAGGGAATCCCGCAGCTGGTTTGGAAGGAAGAGCTGTACCAGATGTTGACACAAACACCACAGTGAAGTTTATGGCTGTGGACCTGTCCCCTCTGATCCCACTCATATCCAAGTGACTGTGTCGGGTTATGGTCCCTGTTGAGGGGGACATAAAACACGTGCGTGTGTGTGTGCGCTTGGGGAGGACTTTCTCCCAAATCTAGTTCTCCAGCTTCATTAAAGCCAAACCCAGTGAAGACCTACCCATCACAAGTGAACAAAGCTATGAGACTTCAGTAGCAGGCTAACGTGACAGCGGGGACAGCTCTTCGGTGGATATGGGTAAAGCTTTTGCTGTTGCACAAGAAGGAAACCCCAAACAACCTCATACCTAGAATCCCAGACAAGCAGAAACCCCCACGTCTGGACACAGAAAAAGCCTCTTGCTGGGGTTCAAAGTTTTCCTGCACCAACCATAACACTGGTCTGGCCAGTATTGCCTTTTGCTACAAGTGTATGGCACAAACTTTCCATCACGATAGCACTGCTTGGTGAACAAAAAGAGCAATTCTCTTTGCCTCTCTGAGGTTTCTTCCATTTTCACATTAAAAGCTAATACCTCTGAAAAGAAAGGACCTCTTTGTTGAATATCACAGCAAGTGCACCTGCAATCACAGCTTAGTGAGAAACGCAGTGGAAACACGCTATCTCAACACCTCCCATCGCCCGGCAGCTCCAAGGGGGACTGTGGAAGACTCGCCTTCACCTCCTCCTGCCCAGGTAAACACAAGTGTAACACTTTCTTGGGGCAGTACAGCATTGCCTGTACCGGTTCCCCCCCTAAGGAAGCAAAATTGCCCTGCATTTGGTGGAAATCTTGCAAAATAAAAACAAAAGGGGAGCAAAACACTTCCCGTGTGTCCCGTTAAAGCAGCGGGCTCAGAAAGGAGTGAGTGACAGCAGCGGATTTCAAGGGATGCACTGCGTGGAAGGGGGACATGGGGGTATTAGTGTCGGTTTGTCTGCGCCTTCCAAGGCGCTGACTGGAGTCGGGAAGCCAGCCCTGAACACCCATCTCCTTTCAGTCTTTCGGGGAAAGGACATCACAGCTTATTAGGGTCAGATACTGGCATCTTAATAGGAGGCCCAGCTTCTGTTCCCCACCAAAAAGAGGAGTCTGGAACAGCCTGGTCTTTAATACTAAGCTCCGGGAGATGATGCATCCCCAGACACCACGCTCTGGACAGCCCTGTTGGGAGAGCTTTGTGGTCTCGGGGATGTGACTCTACGAACAAAGACCTAGGACCTGAAAAATAATCACCCAAGCTACTTCTGGCCAGCAATCTGTGCGCAGCCCCTCTTACCACACCAAGTCTCCAGGCTGGACACTGTTCTGCATCATACACTGTGGCTCAAATACTTAAGAGGAGTGTTTGCTCTGAAGTCCATTGAGCTGGGCTGCAGACTCCTCTCTTCCCTCTGCCATGCTCTTAAGACATTTGCTCCAAGGATTTTCAAGGACCCAGGCCTGAATTCCTCATTCTCTCCCTGCTCACGGAGGTGCTAAGTCCCCAGGAACATTTCCAATTTAGACAGACAGAAGGTCGTTCAGTGCAAGTAGTTTTAGCAATTCAGAGTTACTGCTGACAGCTGGAACGGTGGCAGGAAGGTCACCGTTTGCTGGACAGCGATCAGTCCACTGGCTTCCTATTTAACTCTGCTCTACCATCCCTTATCCTTTGGTTGCAGTAAAAGCTTGTGATGACTGTTCCCTGAAGCACAGAGAAAAATGACTTGCCCAAAGACTAGAGCACTTCAGTGACAGGGAGATTAGGAGCTTCAGGATCCCCAGATGCCCAGAGCTGTCTTTTGACCTTGCAGCTCCCAGTCAGCATCTGTATTAGCTCCTGGACCATCCAAGCTGTCCACGTCAGAAGAGAAGAGGAGTTTTGTTACGAATTTCTGAGCCCTGTCCACTGGGAAATACTGTTCTCACCCCAATTTCTTTCTTACTGGTTAGAAGTGAACTAAGCCTTTGCTAAGAAGTCTATCTTTTTTTTCACATATCCCAAAGCCCCCCGGAGTCAAGATTTGCCAGTTCCAGCCCTGAGGTGGGAGGAGGATGCTCCGCACCTCTTCTGTTGCAGGGGACACAACAGCACTCAAAGCACAGCCAGTTTCTTGAAATGGATAAAGACATGAGAAATGATAATGTGGCCAGAAAAGCAATGGATTGTCACCAGCATGGCTCCAGCTGCTTTGGAGTCACTCTGCAGGGACATCGAGTCCCTCTTTCAACCAAGCTTGGCTGCTGAGGGACTCTCCTGTCCCTCCTTGAATATTCTCCCATTGCCCTATGCCGGTTACACACAAAGCCCAGCCCAACCGGTTTATCCCCAGTCCAAAGCAGCATCTGTCACGTAACATCAAGTCAGAGCAGGCACACAGCCTTCTACACAATCCTAAGCAGCATTGATCTGCCTTCTTGGTTTGGGGAAACACTGGCTGGGGAAAATTCCCTTGGGTCCATTGGATTGGGCGAAAACAAAAACGAAACAAAGAATGAGGCAGCAAGGCTGGTTCCAGCATTCAATGGTAGAAGAGGGGAAAGGAAACGGGAATCCAAACCAGAACCGAGAGCGAGGGAAAATCTTCCTCCACCTGCTCCCCCAAAATCCTCCTTGACCCAGCAAGATGATAGCAGCATGTTCAGAGTTTCTGGTTGCTGGCTTGGAAAACCCAGCCACTGTTGCATCAAACCAAGTATTTCAGACGTGCGCTTTCCCCCCCTCAGTCACTTTATGTTTTCCGAATGTTCCAGTTATAATCTGGATTGTTTTTCTGTTCTAACGACCTATCCAGAGGTGACCTGTGATCGAGAGGTGACTTGGAATCGTGGGGGGATTTCTGAGAGGGGGGTGAGCGAGGGTCCGACACTGCAGGGTGAGGTGGAGGGAGAGGCTGTTTGTAATCTCCCGATTTGTCTGTGTGGAAGGACCGGTAGTGGTCCGAAGGTCCTTGGCCATGGTATCCCATGGGTGGCCTGTGATCAGACATCCGTCGGAAATCCTGCTGGTGGTAGTTCTGAGGCCTGAACTCATCGGATCGTCGACGCTTGGAGTCGTGGTGGTGCCTGCAGAGAGAAAACAAATGGATGGAGATCAGTTCCCCAAGGAAAGCCTGGCCACTGCGGACGGGTACATCATTGTAAACTCCTCCCAGCCTTTCAGACATGAAAGGGAATTACCTGTCGTAATAGTCTCGGTGGCCTCTGTGGTCTCGGTCACTATTGTACTGTTCATATGGCCTCTTGCGGGAGAGGTTATTTGGTCTGTAGTTCCCAGAGCTCCGGTGGGGCTCTCCACGAGATCGCCGATCCCCGTAGTGGTGGTCCTTGTACCAGTGCTGCTCATACTGGTGATGCCGCTCCCCACCCCACATCTGGTTGCTATTGCCACCGTAGCTGAACTTTCGATCCCTCTGCCATTCTCCTCGGTCTGCAATGAAGAAAGCACCAGTAAGCGTCTTTCGTACTTTAGTTTAAGCCCATTACTTTGCTGAATTCTCAAAAAAATTTTAACTATTGCTGTGCCCCTTTAACTTTCTCCTCCCTAAACTAAGTGGGCCCAATTTTATTCTTTGAATTTCTTTATCATTATTCCTGCAAATCTTATTCTGTCCTGTTCTTATACTCTTTTTATCACTATATCATCATGTTTTCTAGTCCAGCAATAAGTACAATGATAACATATGTTCCATCCCATCACCTTTAAACCTGAGCAGCCACAAGTCCCAGAAGGATTGGTGTCCAAGAGCAAACAGCCATTAGGTTAGAAGGGATAGTTTCTCCTTGTGCTTGCCAGCACTCACCTGTGTTGCTGAAGTGTCTCTTGTTTGGATGGCTGTAGTTGTCACGTGGGTGCCCGTGCATCTGCTGCTGGGTGTGGGAAGGGGGCAGGTGGATCTTCTGGGAATGAGGATTGTGAGGCACGTGAGACTGGGACATCACAGAATCGCGGCTGGAGCCTGAAGGTTCTGGGCGGAACGGCTTCTTCATGCTGGACATGTCCTCCTTCTTCTTTTGTTCCTGCAAGGTGCAAGAGAGGGTTACAGCTCAACTGCTCTTCCACCAAAAGATTCAGACTGTGTGAGCAATGGCCTCATCTGTCAGGCTCTGGATTTGTCTGGAGACTCCCCATGCTGGGGGCCACCCACCACTTCGTGAGGGCTTTGTGAATCAACCGTGCCCAAGGGTGATATGAATGGCAACGGTACAAGTGTGGTGGAAGACAGGCGCAGTTCTGCCCCACGCAGCTCTGCTTCTACATCCTATCTCTACAGGGCAGCACTCCCAGGCTTTTCACTCAAAAAGTCAACTCAACACAATGTGCCACACCAAGCAACAGACAGAACAGCCAGGACGAAGTGACCAGTGTTGTTAGGTGAGAGGAGAAATTCCACGTGAAAGAGGAGGCAAACACAACCAGGACTGTTTAGATGCTAAGGAAATGTCAACAACAATAAAGAAAGCCCGTGATAAGAGACAGAAAGTATTGACGCTTCAAGTGCAACAAGTTTTAAAGACAGCAACCGGAGGGACAGCACTTCAGATCTCACCTCCTCTTCCTGCGACCTTTTCTTATGAGCCATCTTGTAGAGTTTGTGCAGTTTTCTGGCATCAAATTCTGTGAATTTTGACACAAATATCCATAGGTTCCTAGAAGGACAAGAACATTTTCTGTTAATTGCTACATCAGCAGTTTAACTAGCATTTGCTTTCAAAGCAGCATCAAATCAGTTCTACCCTCTCTGGAAAATAGTCTCAAACCAGCTCAGGACAGGATGATCAGGAGAGTTGGAACCAAGTTCTTCAAAGTAAAATAAAGAGGTTTGCACTGGTTTATCCAAACTAGCTCTGAAATCAATTTAAATGAAACCAGCACAACTTGCAGACCAAACCCTCACCTGAGACCGGTCGTGGACTGAGTGGGCTAGAGAACGCAAGATTTCACAGGTTAAATAAGAAGCAAATGGCACACTCACCCACATAAAACCCAGCAACCTCCGACTGCCATTTTTAAATATCATAGACCAGCCAAAGTAAACAAAATGATCCCTCACCTTCTCCATAGCTTGATATGATCCTGGTCAGTGTAGGCTTTAAGGCACTCAGAGATACGGTCCCCAATTTTTAGGAGGCAGTTGCGTGTGTGCTCCAGCTGTTCTTGAACCGTCAGTCCCTTATCAGGCTTATCGAGTTGCTTCAGTGCTTTTTTGACTGGTCTCATCCTTTCCTTGCACTTGAAAAAGCAACAGAGAGCAGAAAGTGATTCATTTGGCACAGGGCTCTACACTGTTCCCTTGTTAATCAGAGCTGGAAGAAGTTCATTAGCATGAGATATTAACTTTATCTGACCATTAGGCAAGGAGAAATCAGCTATGAAAATAGTAACTTGTTAGACATGCTGCAGAAAATAATCAGAAAAAGATGAGAGTCTCTCCATCTCTGCTGCCCCCCCTTTCAGAGGGGAACAATTTGCTTTGCAAACCGTAACCGCACACGGTCTGCTCTCGCATTGATCCCACAGCAGGCAGGGAAGCGTAACCGAGCATCAACAGGCTGAACCAACAGCCCCAGCTGAATGAGTGCTCACTCAATAGCCTCCCTGTCCATCCCCATCTGTGGTCACTTTAATCTATTGCTTTTACCAAAACTGGAAGACATGAGATGAAAGCATCATCTTTTTCGGCTGTGTGCATCAACACTGTGCACAGACAGTAAATCAGACAGGTTTCTACTGCCTGACTGGACCTTTCATGCACCACAGAGGGAAAGTTAAAGAAAAAAACAGACAAAAATAACACAGGACCTGCAGGGATTACATAGATTTTAATTTAGAGAGCTGTTTTAAAAAAACTGATATTTCAGCATTTCCCTTTGCAAGTCAGGCCAAGGAGAGTCTGTCATGACAACTTTTACTAGAAGGCTAATTTTTCAACAAGCTCTTGCAGCAAACATGCTCTTGCAGGCATGTTTGCTGCAAGAGCGTTTACACAGCTAGGGAAGTGCTTACAGCTCAGACAACTCCGTACCTCCTACAGCCATACAAGGTCACCCTCAAAACTCTCCTGTATTTCCCTGCCTGGAAGAGCCCCAATGGCTCCTTGGCTTCCACAGGAGAGAGACTGCCACATAAGGCTGCAGGGTCTTCTGTAATCCTGGGCTGTCAAATGAGCGGTGGGAACTTCTCAGCTGAAGAAGAGAGCCCTCTGCATGCTCTCTTGACATGCTGCCCTCCTCTGCCCTGGCTGTCATTCCTGGCAGAGGGAGGGGATAAGATGTGCACTCATGCAAAGCTGAATTTTGAAGAGGGTTATCTGAACCTTTTAACAGTGCAATTGCTTGGTGAGAATCAGGAGCTGGAAGAGCTTTGAAGTTACTTCCAGTTGAAGTGCCATTTACAGCAAGCCAGCTGGTAGGCACAGAGGCAGCTGGTGGACAACTCTGGTAGAGGGTTGTTCTGCCATGTTCTCAGAACGGCCAGAGGAAATCACTGTGGGGCACTATGAGGGAGCTCACACCCTGACACCTACAACACGTCCTTGGATAACGCGCAAGCAAACCCTGTCTGCCTTGCTGGGCTCTCTGCCATTGCTCTCCCATCTCCTGAGGAAAATACTCACTATGCTGAATGTTTCTTGGTCCAGATCATCGTCCTCGTCTTCTCCAATGGGGATCGGTTCGCTCCCTGCTGTAATGTGGACGGGACCTTGCGATCTCTTCCCTTTACTTCCAGATTTGGCTTCACCACTTTTAGGCTTTACAAGGACAAATTACACACATCACATGATGAGCCAGACTGCAGGATCCCAAGTGATCCAACTAACAACCTCCACACTATTGTTTCTGGCAGTTGTTAAACCCTGGGCACTGCTCCTACAACTTTCCTCCCAAGACCTCAAACTGTTTAGCTGCAATGCCTCTATTTAGCTTTACGTCATCCCTGAGGGAGTAAAGAGAAATCAGAGCCAACATTTTGGACATGAATACGATGTTCATACTCATGGAGAGAAAAACCAATGTTGAAGACTTGGAAGAGAGGTTAAGCTAAAGAATATACATCCCTTGCAAAGGGCAGAGCTCAGAGCACTCTCATGTCTATGAGGATCTGCAACTTCATGTGATGTCACTAGTCCTCAGACCCTCTGGAAAGCAACCTCAAATCATGGCCTGTTAGTGTACTAATTTTTACTTATATGACTTATCTGCAGTCAAAGCCCTTTAGAGTCAAAGTCATACCAAAAAATCACTGGAAAGCAAACTTTCCCCTACATATGCAACAAAGCTTCTTGGTTTGCACTTATGACCTCAGTGTCAAAACACACTGGGCATGCAGTACCTATCTGTTCCTTGGACAGGTACTTCAGGTCATTATTACAGAAGCTTTTACCCCCCTTCCAATTTGAATCCAGCCTCAGGGCTGTTGTACCCAAAATTCAAGGGACATTTTAGTCCACAACATACCATTGATGTTGAAACACTCATTCTGGTGACTCCTGAATAGCGACAAGGAAAACTTACAGTCTTGATGGTGTGGACAGTTGGGTTATTTGGAGTGAGTTTAAATTAGAGAGGAATACAGACAAGGAGCTGCCAACCCTGTGATAAATCACAGCTGAACAGAACTTTGATCTGAGTGCTCCAGGGTCTTTCCCCCTTTCTTCCTTAACATCAGCTGTTTGGCCATATCACTGCCACAGGGACAGCTGTACTTTAAAGGCAGTCTGACAAAATCTTTTCTTTTTTGCTCACATTCCATAAAGCTTTTGGATATATTGCCTTTTCTACTTTTTATTGCAATTCTTCACAATAAGAATGCTGGGCTTCACAACAAGAGGGCTGAAAAAGGGATAATACCTCACCCCACAGTGCTTCATTGATGTCTCTTCACAGAGGGCCTTTAATGAATCATAGGTCTCATAGCTTGCGCTTCTGCTCAGAGACTTTCCTATCTCTTAAACTGCTCCTGAGAATACCACATACCTTCTCTTTCTTGTCTTTTGTCTTCTTTTTCTCTTTATCGCTTTCCTTTTCTTTCTTAGTGGTTGCCTGTTTTTCCTTATTCTCTTTGTTCTCTTTCTTCTTCTGTTTCTTTTTCACTGGGCTCTTTTCCAAGCCATCCTCCTAGAAAATCAGTCACAGCACAGTCAAAGTTGGAGTCCCTCACCTCATGCACACTTTCTTCCATAAAACTGACATCCTTGAAATACAGGCAATTTCTGAGGTCCATCCAACTTTGCCCTCACACCTTTTCAACCAGACAGCAAGCTCTTCTTAACCAGCTGCAATCCACCCAACCATTGACAAAAGGGTATAAAAAATAGACGAGTCCCAATATGTAACTAGCTGGCAAACTGTAGATAAGCACTGCTTTCCTATGCCAGCTATGCTCCAGAATGCTCAGCCCCTAAGGTAGATACTGATCAGCACATGAACAAAAAGCCTTAGACTACAAGCCAAACCACTCAAAGACAGAAGGTTTTCTAAGCAACAGCATGACCTTGGTAAACTCCAGCTTCACCATTGGCTGACGTACTGAAAAGGAGGGGGAAACAATTCTTCCTTCTCTCCTTTATAAGGGCAACAGACTTTGTCCTGAGACAACCTTTCCTCCAAGTCAATATGTGAATTTGTGTGGCCATTCTAGATCCCCCAAAACACTTAAAGCACTAACCTAAAAGAGTGGGTGGGAAAGGTCCTTCTTTCACCCCAACAGCTGTATATATGTTTTTGTGAGTTTGCTGATCTCCTGTGGGAATGCACTCTGTAGTGCCCCCCAACTCCACAGGGCGTTTGCTAGGGGTGCTTCTCAAGGTGAGTTTTTGCAGTAACAACATAGCTCAAGGAAACCTGGAAAAGCTGCTATCCACCAAGTTGACTCACCTTGACTTCACCTTCTTCTGACTGGTTGTCTGAGTGCCGAGGAGAGGAGAGTTCATTCCCATGCTCATCTTTGACTTTGGGAGCCTTGTTCTCTTTCTTTACTCGTGGTTTCCTCTTCTTTAGCTTGCCCTGGTGAAAACACAAAACAAGTCAGGGCAAGAAAATAGCTACAGCTAATTCCTGGGGACATACCCCATCTCCTGAACATCTTGCAAACAGCCGCAGGTCCTGCAGGGTGGCAGGAAGCCTGATAAGCCTGAGTCCTTCACTAAGTGTAATAATTCATTACTTGTCCCTTACTAATTATCATTTCAGTATCACAATGCAATCAGACAACAGACAAGTCCATATTCTTTCACGTAGATAATGCTCAGTGAGCTGGGAACACAGGCTGTCTCCTGCCAGCAGCCAACCACTCATCCTGAAACCCCCAGAACCAAGCAGCCATATCTCACCTCTTCCCCATCTTTCATGTTTTCTTTCTTGTCCAGATCTTTCTTCAGCAGTTTCAGTAGATAATCAACTCGGGTCTGGAGCTGTTTTCCCTGAGGTTTCTTATCTGTCTCAACAGGTAGGATCTTTGATAAAGAAGAAAAAAAAAAAAAAACCACACCCACATGCATCTATCAAACCTTGACAAAAGAGATGCACACACTAGCAGCAGTCCTTCCAGGCTGCTGGAAGGACTTGGGTTGGAGATGCTGCACCTTCTGGGGGAACAAGAAGGTTCAAGCATTTCTTCCACCTCCCACACAGACTCTCTCACTTTAGCCAAAAGCGAAGCTCCTAGCAAGCATCCCTCCCCTTCGCCTTTTGCAGAAGTGAAAGGACCCCCACGCAGCTCTCTAGGTTCTCTACAATCTTTCTTGTAAGTGTGCAAAAAGAAAAAAAAAAACAAAACACCTTTGCAAAATATATTTGGGACCTTGCATTGCAAAACTGAGTCCTCTCTCCTTGACACATCAGATTTGTTTGTGACAGCCTTGTCACAGTAGGCTGGTCCTCTTTGGTAACCCAAGACATTGCTACAGCAATGATAGAGATGCAGAATTTTTAGTGGAAAACAAGGCTGCAAGGTGCCACTCTGTGGAGGAAGTATCTCAGCTTGCCAACTACGGTTACCTTCATACTTCCTTGGAAATTAGGTGGTGTGTCTCAGGCAATTGTTTCCATTGTAAAATGCCTTTCTGAACTTCATGTAGGAGGCCTCTCAGCCACAGTCTGATCTTTGCTAAAAACACTAGTGGGGATGTCATGGGAATGCAGCATATTGGCAGCAAAGCTGGTGTTCAGAGCGTCTCGATATTCCTCAGCCCTGTGTTGCAGTTCGCTCTCCTTCCATTGTGCTGACACAACGGATGGCGGCTTATTTTTACCTTGGATCATTTCAACATGGCCCCCATGAACAGTTCTTATGGGAATGACTGAGGAAGAGAGGAACTAGATGGAGGTTTTCCAGCTGGCTTTGCTGCCATAGCCAGTCATGTAACTATACCCTCAAAGCTAACACAGATCAGTCTTGACATAAGCAGTGTCAAATCTGTGAAAAATTATTTCCACACAGAAATTCAGACTCAGCTTCTTGTGAGATGCTCAAGGACATATCAAGTCACGATTACGCAATGCACTTTCTATACTGTGCATGTAACCACATAAGTCAGCATTACCATTTTCTTCCTGCATCATTTCAGTGTGGTTCATATGGTAGTGTTCAGAAAAAATTTACTGCCAATCAAACAACACAACTCTGCTTTCCATCAAGCATGCAACATTCCATGGAGGTCACTGTTTTCCTTGTTATTATTTATTATTATTTTTGGAGTTATTACAAACGTAAACATCTGTTTCTGGAGTAAATCAAACATGTTCTCTATGAACACTGCAATGGACCCAATGCAAGCAACAAGCAAAGCGACCTACCTTATCAGATAACTTCAATTCCGGATCTATTTTAATTAGCTCCCAGTTTCCATAACCATGCTCGTAAATTCCCACTAACAAGCGAGAATCCTCCTCCACTCCCCAGTCTACATCAAAATGGGCAGCTTTGACACGGCATGTCAGGCGGTACCTGAAGGCATTTCAAACATGAGCTACTTTTAATGCTGCGGAGGATAAAGTAAAATCCACATATCTAGGCCATTCTCTCTCCACTACAAAATCCAAATTCCCTGAGCCTCTTTCTGCATTGCCTACTTAACGAAACTTACTTCTTCCTTTCCTCTGGGTCTGTGGGAATGGATTTATGCAGCATTTCAAACTCCTCTTCATGCTGGATGATGGATTTCACATTGACTTGGACACCAGAAATCTTGATAGTAGGACCTCTTCTTTTTCCAGGTCCTTTCCCTGCTCAACAATAAAACACAGCAACTAAGAGAACTCTTGCAGAAAGAAGCGCCTCTGTAAAAATGTCTAGACACACAGAGATCAAGACCTTGCCTGCAACCTCTTATTTAAACATAAGGCTGTCTGATAAGGCAGGCCCAAAATAGAAGTTTTCTTTCACTAACTCACTTAGATCTGCAATCCAAACACCTCCCAATATCATTTTCTTAAAAATACATCTAAGTACACTGGAGCTGTTGCTTCAGTAGTTTTGTTCAGCTGCAACAGGCAGAGACCCAGCGGGAAATCCAGCCCAGACCCCTGTATCTCCAAACCAACAGCACAGAACAGCCATACACAGAGTGGTTGATGATGCCAGCTCTGGGAAGTGCTAACTGTAGATCCAGCTTTACCATGGAGTACACAGCACCAGTTTGATTCCCAATCCCAGGGGCCATTAAAATAGATCTGCTTTGCTTTGTGGCCCAGCATTAAATAAGCTGATGACTTCAGCCTCTCCCCACGAAAACTCATGTTCAGCAGAAGCCAACAGACCCAAATGGCACTTTCCAGTCTGAGCAGAAGACTAAAGGGTTTCTCTCTGTGGGCGAGAGCTGCCTGGCAGAGATGGGATGGTTTAAGTGCGTGCTTGTTCTTTGCTTTTAAGTCACAATGTGGCATGCTTCCTTGTCCAGCAAGGAAATGGTTTTCTCACCCCAAACATCATAACAGCAGCACACAACCCTCTTGCTTACCTTCACCTGGATTTTCTTTCAGCTGCTCCTCGTATTCTTGCATTGCTGACACACAGCTGTTGTGGATGAGTTCCCCTAAACGTTTCAAATCAGCCACAGATTTATCCACCAGCTCAGCATCCCGGGCAATACACTCCAGCCTGAGAAAGGGGAAAAAAGAATTGCAAGTTTTGCATTTTATAGAGCATATCTGCTCCCAGTCACTTCCAGAGCAATGGTTTCATAGCTTTTAGTAGTCAATGCTGTATATGTATGAATGTACGAAACCTTCATGAGTGGAGTTCATGCAGGAAACAACGCAGTTGTAGTCTTTTTTTAGGTCTAACAGCTGCAGTACAGTGCTAATGTATATAACTGATCCAATCCTTTGGATTTTTTAGTATTAAAGCAAAGGTGAGAACTGTCTATCTTGGGCACAACAGGCACCCTCTGTGACTGTCCAGTGTTCCTTCATGCCTTCCCAGTTCTATATTAACTCCATTTGATGGTCAAAAGCTGCCATCTGCTGTCCCGTTGGCCTGGCTGAAGTTAGTAATGTCAAGGCCCATACACAAGCCTTGTGTTTCACAACAGAAAGTACAAACAGCTGAAAAAACACAGTCATTTCTCATACAATATATGCAGGGATCCCTGCCTCAGCTCTAAGACCTCAGCAAGAGCTACAGTTTTCCAGACCCAGCACATGTGCCCATCTCCCTTCCTCCCTCACTTATGCTGGGGCACAGCACTCATGCAGGGCTCTGCAGACCCACTCTTGAGAACGGTGTGTGCCTCTCCCCGCTTCCCTTCAAGAGGGATACGTCAGCGAGAGAAAGATGCTCTGAATTCAGTCTTGAAACTAATATGTATAGAGAACCTTGGCAAGCGTTTTGGGCGGCATTTGCTGTTCAGACAGTTGCTCCCTCTCCTTTCTAGGCAGAGTGGAAATGCCCCAAGGGCCAGACTCTGCCAGCAGGATGATGCTGTGTACAGCCTGGCGTCACTACTGCTCTACCTGCTTTTTGGCCAGCATTCATCAGTGCCCATCAACTGAAACATGAGGGACTGTATGGCAGTGCTTGGGTTACTGATCACACAACCGCAAGGCTTTGTGCTGTCTGTGGAGGTTGTATCAAACACCCATAGCAATGTGTGCATGGCTGTGCTTAGAAACACAACGTCCTCCCGTGATAACCCTCTGGAGCAGGGCCATGTCGGGACTTACCGTTCAAGAGGGAGTCCAAACTTCTTGTAAGCCTTGATGAACCTAAGCAAAAAACAAAGAAAACAGAAACTAAACCAACTGCCATAAAAAATGGGTCCAATATCACAAATACGCTTGAATATATTAATTACAGCCTGCCACATTATCAACCTTGCATTCCACACTGATTAGCTAAGCATCACTCAGGACTGGGAAGCCTAATCCATTAGCCCCCACAAAGAGTTTTGTGACCTCGGCTGGAGAAGAACACAATATTATCATGAATGTTGGATGTTTCACAGATGAAGGAAAAAAACAAGGAGTCATAACTGTAGTATAAAAAAAAAAAAATTGAAAGAAAGCACTGGCTCACACCATGTTGGTAATTATTAACTTCGGTTTTCCAAGGAGAAAAGAGGCATTAAATCAATGTCATTAGTAACTGTAACACTCAGGCTATAAGTATAACAACCCATCACAAAAGAGCCAAGTGTGGTGCAATCCATCACAGAGGTTTGCAGACAAGGATTGCTATTTATTTTTATGTCTTATTTTTATTGTGAAAATCACTGCCATGGCTAACACACAACTTTAGGGCAAGAGTCAGACACCATTGCTGCAATTGAACAGTGCCTTGTGCTGGGAGTAGACCCAATGGCTTCAACTACAGATTATTTTTAAAATGAGTTTATTTTTTCCCTTCTTATTTTCATCTTGTGCTCTTTCAGCTTCTTTCTGCTACATCACAATAACCTAAACGGCTGCTATTGTTCACATCACAACACCTCCTTCCTTCTCTATGGTTTCAGGCTGGATATGGGGCAGCTCCCACAGTCCGAAAAGTACGACCATCTCCTGTTTAAAAATACATCAACTCAGACACAGGGAAAGCGTCAAGGAAAACTCAGGTCCCCCTCTTTTCCATCTTTGGCTGAACATCTGGGCAGACCCCTAAAACAAAGATCTTTGGGAAAGGCTCAAGAGTTAGAAGATATGAGAAGAAAATAATGCTCTGGAATTCAGCCCCCGGATGACTTCAGGGACACAGTGCAGAAGAGGATACACAACCACTGGGATCTACGGGACCAGTGCTTCTCATGGGGTTATTTTGCCAGAGTTTGCCTTTCACTTAAAGCTTAAATCAGCAGGACTGCTGCCAGAAAAATGTCAGGAAGGCCAGAGTCCTTGGCTTCTCTAGCTCTGTATCTCATGGCACCTACGACCTCACGTGTAATATGGAATTAGCTCAATCCACCTGGCCCAGGAAGGGCAGTTACAACAAGGATTAATTTTAGAAAGGTACCAGCTTCACTGCAGCCTGACTAAAGACAATCCAGTCCATTTTGCATAGACCTAAGGTGGTCAGCTGGGAGCAAACTGAATTATACAAAGGTGCAGAAGCTGGCCCAGTGAACCAGCTCCACCTAAACCACTGACATGCTTACAGATGAACACATCCTGGATTAATCTACGGTTTTCTCCACCTGCATGGGATTTCTGTATTTGTTTTCTGAACTGTGTCTTGTGCTCAGCACTGACCTCCTGATTTCAGCATCAGTAAATCCTTCCACAGTATCTTTTCTAACACTTCGAGGACGCCCCCTGCGCTTTGGTCTCTTCTCGTCATCGGTATCATCAGTCTCGCTTTCTGATCCAGACGATCTCTGAAGCCTTCTCTTAGTTTCTGCATCTGATTCACTGTCATTTGTCTGAGCCTGTATGTACCAGAAAAACAGCAGTACAGTTAACAACTGCTAATCTGCCAACCTTTCCTATCCCTCCCATGCACTGGCACTATTTCACATTCAGACTGTAAAATATCTTGGCATCTCTTCCTGGAGATGCAGAAGCCCATGTAAACAACCCAGAGAGGATGCACACCCTTGCAGTTTCCAGCTAGCTAAGGCTCTGGTGGCCATCCTCCCTTTAGAGCCTTCTAGCCAGCAGTTTCACAATTGCATTTTGATTTACTAAGGTGTAAGATATATTAAACCACATCAATTACCATGGTTTTGTGCCACAAACCCTTAAGCTGTTTTGAAAACCAGGACTCCTCAGAAGTGAATCTGGAATCATCCGATATGAATTATCCTTCTCTCTAGTTTTCACTTTAATGTTTTTTCCCAGCTTATCCCAGAAAACAGTTCATAAACCCTTAACGTCCCATATCCCAGAAGAGTTTCCTTGCACAGTCTGCTTTCTGTTGGATTGGGGTAGATCCCACCACCTAAAGAAGAACTTGGGAAGACACCATCTCTTTTGCCTGCAAGAGCCACATTTAGGCAAGAGCAGCCCAGGGAGCTAGAGAGCCCAAGGAAAAGAAACAGCCGGAAAATGGCATAAACTGCAGTAAAATCTGCATTGTACAGCTGGATATTTTGCCCTGTGCTCACTACAGGTTCTCTTTATTTTGTCTGCTAAGACAAAATAAGTCATACCAAATCCAGTACGGGCCCTCACACTACATTACAAACCATGGGCCCAAAGCATGATGCCAGCAAGAGGTCAAGGTGCTACCTCTGTGCTTTACTCCTAACCAACTTTGGAGGAGGGAAAGAAGCAGTCAGATGGCAAGAAGGCTTCCCTTGAGTGTTGCCTTTGCCAGCTCTCCCCGTCTGCCTTTCAGCTCCTCGAGATAGGCCGTACCTTTTTAGTCGAGCTCCGGATTCGAGGCAGCATGTAGATTTCCTCCAATTCCTTCTGCCTTTCTTCCTCCTCCACCTTTTTCCTCTGCTCCTCTGGAATGATATCGTCCCAGTCCTTCTGGGACCGCTCATCCAGCTCTGTCTCTTCCTCCTCCATGGTTGCAAAGTTGGCCACCTTTTATAAGCAAAGGAACACTTTTAGAAATTCCCTCCCCTGGCAGGAATACCCCAGAGCTGTCTGCTAAGACTCAACTCCTTCCCCACAGGAATTTTGCCAACATTTCCATAACTACTTTATAATTGATCCCTATGTCACTACATTCCTGGTTCCTTGCCACGTTTTTGGGCTAACAGCTTTTGAGAAAGTACGTGCAGTTTAAGAAGTACTGCTGAGCCTCTCTAAGTTATTGATTTTGTTTCCAAATTTGGTAAATTCTGCATTTTATTCACAGCCTTCAAAACCGCTTAATTGAAATGAAATTAATACCTACATATCTCTCCAGCTACCAAACCCAGACAACCCCTCAGCAAACTGCTTTGTACAGGTGACCTCCCACCGGGCCTGATTTGTCCTGTCTGTTACTGACCTTACCACCGTGGCAAGATGTGGGGAGCCACATTCCCACACCCCACTACAGAGCCTGGGCGTCCATACCTTGAACTGGGAGAGAAGCTCATCAGTGGCACTGGTGGACACTTCATTCTCTCGTGTTTCAGCCAGACGCAAAATCTCATCAATGTCCATCTCCTACCAGTCAGAAAGAGTGATAAAGCGGAGGGTGCCGAGCACAGCAGGAAATAAGAGACTTTGAGAAAAGACTCGTGAGGTGTGATAGCTAAACACACACTGTGCTGATATTAGCTAAATAAAGTGCAAATATCTGCAGGGTGCTATCACCAAGGGCAGGGATGAACTATCTCAAGTGGTACAAAAGAGTACAAATAAGGGCGATAAGACAGAAGAAAAGGAACATCAAGGCTGAGCAGCAGGGAAAATTTCCAGACAGCAAGATGTATTAACTGTGGACTGTTTCCCTCGGCCCGAGTAGCAGAGCTTCCCCCATTAAGAGAGTTGGTCAAAACACTCAATACTGAACTGTCAAGCAATGCTGTGCTGAGGGAGGAGAGCGCAACCTACTCGGCTTCACTGTGTTGACTCCTGCCTCTCTATGAGAACAACCAAAAAAGGATGCTGAAGAGGTGCTCAGAGGAGGCAGGGAGAAGAGCTTTCAGCAGGCTGTGCTATAACTAGCTAATGCATCCTCGTGAGCCAAGGGACTCTCTAGGTGACCATTACTATTTAACCCCAAACAACAAAGTTCTTCTCAACCATTAATTCCCCAACCCCAGAGCTCTCTTCAGCTTCTCTGGACTCACACATGCCCCATTCACCAACCATCTCTCATGCACAGGGCAAGTACAAAGAGAGAGCAAACACACACGATCCCCCATGCAGACCTGCAGAGGACTCTAAACAGCCATGTGATTTCAATTTCAAACTACCTGAGGCTCTGACTCTTCCCCTTCAAGCTCCTTGAAGAGATCTTCAGCTCCAAACTTTAGAATAGCTGTCAGCTCCTCTTTGTTGAAAGGATTTGAGCTGCAAGAACAAACGAGGAGGAAAATGTGTTTTGAGCTGTTAAGTCAGCACTGCTACAGCACAAAACCATACCAAAGTTTTTGCTAATTAAAGCAAGAAGTAAGTTTTCCACGCAGCACTACAAAAAGCTTTTTTTATTCATCTCTCTCCTGCTCTAGCCCAGACAACTACTGTAAAGGGAACAACCTCTATCTACTTGGGGGAAATGGGGACAGTCTGAGGTCACTGCCAAACTGCAGCTGTTCCACCACCTCCCTCAGAGCAGGATGATCTCTGGGAGGAAGACAGAAGGAAAAACAGGTAATGCATTAAAACTAGTTTTTTATTTCTGATCATCTTTATCCTATGTGTCCAGATTAATAGTTGCATAAGCCAAATCAGTGAAAGCTGCCATTATTTCTTAGCCTTCTGCCCTGTACCCTATCAAATAAATATTGGGAAATACCAGCAGGTGAAGCTGGTTATGCCACATGCTGTACCAGACACCTCTGCCTCCTGACATAATCACTTACTTGGATCGCCCAGAGTTGTTGTCCAGAACAGTCCGGCCAGTGGTGTCCATACGCTGGATCACCAGATGATCCAGCACCATTTTCTTCTTGGCTCTCTCAATGATCTCCTCCTCTACTGTACCCTTTGTGACCAGGCGGTAAATATTCACCTGAAGGGCAAAAAAAGAATGGAGATATTTCCTGGACCTGAACATGCTCTGCTGACAAGCGATGCATCACTCAGTTGTTTCACAGGAGACTGGTCTGCTGACATTGTCTCTTCATATACAGATTTGAGTTTTTTTAGAATAAAAACAAGCACATTCTTTTCGTATCTCAGGGGAACCAGCTAAAATCAGGTTGGTTAACACAGATCTTGTAGTGTGCCTAAAGCAGAGAGTAAAAATCTTCTGAAACAATCACTCTAAATCCAAACTAGTATCAGACTTTTCACATATCTAATAAAACCCTAGTAAAGGTGGACGTTCTACTTTCTAAGTTTTTCAGGACAAGAACGAACAGAGTTCATGAGGCTGAGAACTGCGATGCCACTGGTTGGGTTCTTGGTTTTGAACTATCCCAGAACCCAAAGCCAACAGAAAGACCTGGCATCTGGCAAATTTGGGCTGATTTTTTGTTTCCTGGCTTTTAAATGAGCTTTCCTTGGGCTGGCAGTACTCTCTGGAGTCAGGACTGGGGGCAAAGAGACCATATTTTCAGAAGCTCTGGTGCGGTGGGAGCCCATTTAGATGCACACATTGAAGCCACAGAGAAAAGGACCCAGGTAACTCTTCCAACCTGCTTCTTTTGTCCAATCCGGTGAGCCCGAGCCTGAGCCTGAAGATCATTTTGGGGGTTCCAGTCCGAGTCAAAGATAACAACAGTATCAGCAGAGGCCAAATTAATTCCCAGCCCTCCAGCTCGAGTTGACAACAAGAAACAGAAGTCCTGTGGGGGTAAAAAAGCATCCATGAGTTAGCCAGCCTGTAACCGTGGACGTAAAATAGCAGTAACTTCAAAACTATGCAAGAAAACAGAGGGAGGGCTCTGTTGCAATCGTGATTCTTAAAGCAGAAAAAGGATTTCCATCCCACACACCCTGCTTACACAGGCTAAGTACCACTGGTCGTTAAGCCAAGGCATAAGGTGAGGCGGTGCTGGCAGGGGTGAAAGGTGTGCTATTCCAGGAAGGGCTCGGCACACATCATTACGGGAGAGCAACGCAAACAGCTCAGGGCAAGGGTACCTTGGAGTCACTTTTGAAGGTCAGATCACGCTGCCCACCAGACTCCTACAAAGGCAGCGGGAAATACGTGCTTTTTGTCGCCTGAAGCCTGCTGGGGGTGACATCAGCAACTGTTTGAGTCACTGCCCAAGGGCACAGGATGCCAGGTTAGAGCCAGGATGCCTGAGCCCCCATGGATGCCCCTAGGAGAGGGGAAAGGGCAGCTTCTAT
>NW_009207631.1:29665-30253 GCF_000690835.1 Fulmarus glacialis
TCCCACCCACACTGCTGTCTCCTTCTCACTTTTATTTGTTAACTTTCCCAGGATCATGAAGCATCTAGCTGTATCTCCTATGTAAGCTAAGAATCACCCTCCAGTCCAGACTTCTGGAGTGAGGAAAGGTATATTGTCACGGCTGGGCTGGCTGTGGCACAGAACAAGTGCCTTGCACCAGTCACTGTGAGTCAGCAAGCCCAGACAAGAGGCTTGAGATGCCTTCTCCTATTACGCTAGAGACTTTCACCTCCAACACCAGATTCCACTGCCTGCCAACACTTAAAATCCCCCTTTTGCTTCTGCCATTTCATATCCAAAAACTGGAGGAATTTTTCAGACTGGAGGAATCATTTGGCAACCATCTCATTCCCCAGACCATGGGGAAAGAATTGCTAAATTCTGTCTCTTCCCAGCCTCTTCGGGACTTTCTGGAGATGTGACGTGCAGCCCTGTTCTTTGGATGTGGGAGATTTAAAATAAGCAATATGGCTAGTTGCAAAACCTGCTGTATCTGTGTCTTTAAAAGTATCTGGGGTCCTGTAAAAAGAAATGAACCGAACTAATCCCCTCTTGGCAGTCACAACC
>NW_009207631.1:30323-43289 GCF_000690835.1 Fulmarus glacialis
CGGTACCTCAGAGCCGTCAGCGTTGAAGTGGTCCAGCGCCTGCTTTCGGATCTCCCCTTTGATCGAGCCGTCCAAGCGCTGGAAAAATCAACAATAATGATAAAAGAAAGAAGGTAAAGGAGCCCTGAGGAACTGCTGCACCCAAGTTCTGGGAGCCCCACAGCCCCCTTCCCTGCCTGCAGCATTTAATCATTAAAAATAACCGCCAATTAAAAATAACTGCACTGCCTTAGCCCACTGTGTTGCAAGGGGGGGTATGCTCAGGCACTAGTCACACAGCGGGTGACACTGCAGCTCCCGTTACAGGCTCCCAGCCAGGATCGCTGCGTTTGCTATCCTCTCCTCGGGGTTTATCACAGGACGAAGGCCAAATCAGGGGCCTGTCAGAGGAGGTGTTTTGCAGAGATGGGGCCACACTGAAACGAAGGGACTTCCCAGTTCCCTCCAGTATATTTCAGTAAGTGCAAACTGTAATCCCAGCCACCAACCTCTGGGAAACTCAGCGATTCCCACTGCCCAGGCTCCCTCTGCATTTTCTTGAATTTTCAGGGGAACCCCACTGCTTTCCATGCTGATGTTTCTCACCTGAAAAGGGTAGTGTTTGATAGTCAGGTACTCTGCCAAGATGTCCAGCATCCTCACCATCTGGGAGAAGATCAGCACTCTGTTGCCTCTCTCCCGCAGCCTGGTCAGCAGCTTGTCCAAGAGAATTAGCTTCCCACTGCTCCTGATCAGAGACTGAAGAAGTAACCGTCATTCCAGCTGATACTTTCCAACCTTACCCTTACGTACACTACACAGACATGCAGAGATTCGGTTCTTTTGGGGTCATGCTTCTTCCATACATCTCTAATCAAATCATCTGGATTTACACAGCAGAGGCCACACGCAAAATGAATCATCCAAGATAGATCTTATATTGCATGCACCTCCCACTCTAGATGGCCACAAAACTTTGCCTACAGTGGAAAGGGAGGGCAGGAGAGTCAGTGGCTCAGCTGTGAGGACTATTTCTAATGGAGAAGCAGCAGAAGCTAATACTTCACCAGATCTTACCTGGGTGGGAGGACAAAAGAAAGGGGGACGTTAAGGAAAAACAATGGTAACCAAAGACACTGCCCACCTGCAGTGTCTCAAGGCCATTCTCTCTCTCATTTTCCTCAGGAGGTTTGATAAGGTAGCAGTGGTTGCAGCACTTTTTCAACTCCATCACAATGTTCAGGAAACCAGAGGTGCTCCCCCTCGTTCCCTTTGAAAGAGCTTTGTAGTTTCTTGTCAAAATCCACCTGCAGGCAGGAAAACAAAAAGTCCAGATCATTTCACAGTGCAGACTGGGCATGCCAGAGCCTGGGAGGAATAAAACCTTCAGGGACATCTTGTTCAGGCATCAGTCTACTCCCCTCCCTCTCTCTCTCTTCACTTCTTCTACAGGATACTGCTTTTTCCTCACTAGAAACCCTGACCTTACTTTCCTCTTGATATTATTACAGTTTAACATTAAACAGCACCACAATTTTGTGACGTGCTTTACTTCCCCCCAAGAAAAACAATTGCCCCTGTCCTGCAAAACTGGCCAACTGAACTGTATCACACTAAAAAAGCATCTCCAGACTACTACAGAGGAAAAGATACCACAAGACCCTTCCTCAGATTCCTACCGTGAAGCTCCGGCTGCTAGAGGTGACTGCTGTCACACTGCATTCTGAAGGACAAAGTACACTGAAACATATTCCCAAGGCACATAGAAAGATGAGCCCATTTCTACTGGCACTCCCAGTAACTTAATAAATGACTCACTTGTAATACTGTTTCTGCAAAGCAGACATTTCCACGCGGAGGATCTGCTCCACTTTGGCTGGCAAAGATTTCTCCACATCCTTCTTTACTCTGCGTAGGAGAAACGGCTCCAGGACTTTGTGAAGGCTCTGGTAGCCATTCTCTCTACCTTTTCCGTGATCCTCTTCAAAATCCTCCCAGAACTCAAATCTAGCAACAGAAATGAGGAGCAGAGAGGTATCAGAATACTTCTTGTCTTATCGCACCAAACATCATCTACCAGATATACTCCTGCTGCACAACAAGACAGGAGATCATCAATTTGATGGGAAATACAGTGGAGGATAAAAGGTTCACTCTGCTCTGGCTAACTAAACAGACTGGTGGTAAAGCTAGAAGTTCTCTGGGCTTAGGTGCCCTCCTAACATCTTATCTTTGAGCTCCACACTGACTCCCAGGACCCAAAATCCCAGGTTTTCCGGTATTCTGCTCTGCTGTCTCCTGCTGGCATTTACCTGGCAGCGATTTCTGAACTTTCCACAGTGCCCTCCCCTAGGCAGGGCTTTGACAACTGGACTATGTTTTACACTGCTCTGAAGGCTGTTTTGGATTGCTGCTTCCTCCAACAGCTCCTTTGAAACGCGGAGATCTGCTCTTCTCCTCCACTTGGGAGACCTTGAATCTTTCCTTCGCTCTTTCTGTGATCCAGCAAAAAGAATTTGGGAGGCAGCTCTTTTTGCAGTCAAACATAATTTTGGTGAGTTTGGGGGCTTGCTTGTCTCAGCCCATTTCGTTTTAAAGAAAACAAAACATTTGTTGTAACGCAGACACGTGAACGATTGGCTAGACAGCACCGTCCTTTAGCAATACTCCTAGAGACTGCCATAAAATGGTTGGCGAGGGTGGCTCAGAAATGGTTGGGATGATTGCTTAAAACAAGTTCAGCTTTATAGAGATGGCTCTAAGACAGCAGACAGATTTGAAAGACATGTATTAGGTTTCCCCATTCAATTTGCTGCCAGAAGTACTCCTTGTGTTAGTCATTTAACCTCTGATTTTCCCCACCAATGTTTGTTCCCCTTTCATTGCTCTACCTCCATTGAGTTTAATTCAGGGATTTAATTCAGTGATTTCTGCCATTCCGCACTCCCTCGAGCCAATTTAATGGACAAGAACAGACACAGAGGTATTTTTTGAAGGACCAAAAGGAGACTTACTTCTCCGGCATGATGAAATGCAGGAGGGACCAGAGCTCTTTGAGCGAATTTTGAAGCGGGGTGCCAGTGATCAGCAGCCTGTGGTTGGACTTGAAATCAATCAACGTTTTGTACAGCAGAGAGTCGTCATTTTTCAACCGATGGGCTTCATCCACGCCTAGAAAGGCCCAGTTAATACTTCCCAAAACAGCCTGGAGGAAAAGAAGGAAAAAAAAAAAACCAGGCCCCAAGGAGACGCTGGGTCAGACAAGCCCCACCACCTTGCACATGCCTCTCTCTCCATGGCCAGAAAGCACTGCAGCGTGTGCTTTCCAGTGTGTCCTGCCCCAGCCCTAGACTAGTTTTGCCTCCTCAGAAAGGAAAGGTGAAAATTAGCCACGCTGTATAGCACTCCTGCCATATCTGAGTAGTCTTTCAGCAAGTATACCTATTTTAATCCACCTTTGCTTTACCCAGAAAGCATAGTCCTCCCCCACCACCCTACTCCTTCCTTTATCCATGCCCATGGGGCCCCACTGGAGCAGCAGCAAGAGAGCAGACAAAAAAGCCTATAAAGTTAAGGTAACCTGAGAGTTTTGATTTTTTTTTTTTTTTTTGCATTAGTATTAAGCTTCTTGTTTTCTGCTAGGACTCGGTGATGCATTGCAAGGGGCATTAGTATTAAGCTTCTTGTTTTCTGCTAGGACTCAGTGATGCATTGACAGGGCTGATGAGCATTTCCTAAACAGACAGATTTCTCCTAAGTGTAAAAATCCAGATACTGTCAACGCTGCGGCCAGTGGTTCAGTGTAATGTTTTGTCCTCTTAACTAGCCTAAATTAAACCAGGTAAAATCCAGCCACTGCCCTCCCTGGTGTCTTACAAGTATAAAGAATAACACAACTGCCACAGTACAAGAGTGAAGACACTGCAATGCGTGTCCCACATTCCCTCTGCACTACTGGCAAGCAAAAGCAAATAGTAGCTGTATTTTCTCCATCACCACAGAGGAAAGAGGTAAAACCCACTAGCTGGGGGCTGGCTTCCCCCTTTGCAAGTGAAAGAAAGTCTAAATAAAAAAATCCTTGGACTATTACCCACCTTATCCTTGAGGAGGATCTCGTATGTTGTGATAAGTGCATTGAATTTCAACCTTTTAGACTGAGAGTGGATCCACTCATATTCACGTATCTGTGAGAGGAGACAAATGTTAACTTCAACCCATGTTATCAAAAGGAAGGAGTTAACAAGTATTACTTTAGTGTAGCTATAGCCAGAGACTCCAACCAAGTCCAAAACCCCTGTTGTTCATTTGATGAGCTCAGGGTGCCCAAGGAGCAGCTTGTTTTAGTGCACACATGGTTCAACTGCCCACGTGGTTCAACTGCCCTTGCACAGGCAACAAAATAAGGTCAAAACAACTTGCTGTTGTGACATTACCCCTCATCTGCCAAATGAATGAATCATCTCACTAGTGACACCTCTAGACTCACAACATTTGTGTGCTTCATTGCCTGAATAACTCAGAACATAGGAGGCAAGCACTTTTACACTGCTATCCTCCTTACTGCAGCATGTTTCAGCCCAGTGCAGCAGTGGTTTCCAGACCCTCTGAGGGAAGCCAGTACTCCTGTGCTCATTCTAAGAGGGGAAATAAGGTAGAAAAGTCCCTGCAGCAGTGAATTATACCCAAGTGCTCAGCTACACTAGCTCCAGCTGCCTGCAGTACTGCCAGTACTGTCGGCTTCTCCAGCAAATGTGTCACACTTTACACAGAAGCTGCTGCTTTGCACCCAGCATTTCTACCCAACCCCACACCTTTTGCTTTTTGATTACATACCATGTTCCTGCTCATGAGGTCTCCAATGTAAACCACCACATTTATCTCAGGTGCCCACACTTCAAACTCTCTCTGCCATGAGGTGAGAGTGGACAAAGGCACCACCACCAGGAAAGGGCCATACAGCTGGTGCTGATGGAAGAGGTACGACAGGAATGATATTGTCTGAATCGTCTTGCCCAGGCCCATTTCATCAGCCAGGATCACGCTGTTGTTCCTGAAAAGGAAGAGAACAAACATAAATCCTGTCTGAGTGCGTGTTTCTGCCACTTCTAATTTATTGTGCACCAGCATGAATAGCAATCCATGACAGGGACAGAAAGGGGGCAGTGCAAAAAAAATTATCTGAACACTTCCAAGTGGATCCCAGGGACATCCAGACTGTATGTGGCACAATAACTTGCAAAAAGGAACAGACTATGATCACTCCAAACTGGTAAGCAAAGACAAAGGCAAAGGGAGAGAGGAGTCAGTGGCCTAATTTTAGAAGGACATTTCTCAAAGACTTCAACAAGTGTGTAAGCATGCCGAGCCAGAAACCTTTTTTTCAGTTAGGGCAATGGAAAATTAGGACTGATAGGCACTAGGCTCACAGAGCAGCCAAGTCCAGCATGTGAACAGGCCCAGAAAGGGAAAATGCTTTTTGTTTTCGCACAAGGTTTCTTAAGTTCATGCTCTAGATAGTTCCTGCTTGCGGTGTCTGCAATGCAGCTGGGCATGGTAACATTTGAAATCCTTCAAGCTGCAGAAGCAGGACGGGTAAAGACCTCACTTGAAAACAAGAGGGTCAGATCCTGCTGGGACAAAAATCAGGAGACAAAACGAACATCACATAGCATCTGTACGTACTTGCACCACGAGTGAGCGAGCCAGTTGAGGCCCTCCAGTTGGTAATCTCGCAGCTCCAGGTTCTCACCACCAATGTAAGAAGGCTGTTTCTTCAAGGCAACGAACCTTGGTCTCTGCTTCAATACCTGGAAAAGAAAATGCTGTAAGCCCACTGAAGAAAAAGATAAAGGTTGAAAATTCAGCAATGAACGTGTATCTGTTCATTAGTTAAAGTCCATCCACATTTTCCTAGCCTGTGCTTATGTCTGCAGTTCAGAAACCACTCCACAGTGTTATGTTTTGCCTGCTGTCCTCTGGTTCTGATGACCAGGGCTGTGAGTTCCCCCCAGGAGTACAGTAAGCTGTACATAATGCACACTAGACGGAACAAGCTCCACGTTCTTTTTTGTCCTCTTGCTTTTTCTCCCATTACCTCTGTCCCTGTCCTCCACTATATCAGCATCTTGCAGGTTTTCTCTTTTCCCAGGTGTGCTGTTTTTTCATCCAACTGATATTAAAACTTTGCATTTCTGCAGCAGCTCCTTCTGAGGAGGAAGCACTTTGCAAGGATTAATCAAGCCTCCCACTCCCCAGGGGGACATAACGTTCTCACTGTGCACAGAGTAAATGAAACCAAAAGGGGGTTCACACCTCTGCTTAAAGTACAATACAAGAACAGCAAACAACCATTCAAACACTGGTGGGAGGATGGGAAAATGTTCTCTGACATTTATCCTGACAAAACTTCACATTCCCACTGCTCACATCATCACCCAGCCCAGAGAAACCCAGCAACAGGAGAGAAGAGAAGCAAGCAAACCTTGCAGTCCCGGGTAGGAATCGTTTTGGAGTTGTTACGATTGTTGAAGCTGTCAATGCAGTGCTGAAATTTCTTGCTTATCAGAGCCTCGTCTTCCCAGCTGCACTCGGCATAGGGCAGCCCCATCCACTTACACAGGTATTCAGGGTCATTCGAGGATGTTTTGCGACTGTTTGCTGCAAAATATGCAAAAAAAGCCCAAACCTCAGCAACTGTGGTTCTGTGGCTGAACCACAGACGTGGTTCAGAGGGGCAGTCTGAACCACCCGTACAACCACAAGACAGGTCTCAGCTAGTAGGAAAAGTTTAGAGGGACCAAAAAATGCTCCTTTACCTGGGAAATCTGAATGTCCCGTTGTGGACTTGCTGGTTTTCACAGCTGTGTTTGGAGACAGAAGGGAAGGAAGGGTTTGGAGGGCTGGCAGCCAGCAGAGGGAGCAGGGCAGGCAGGCTGTCACTGCCACACACCCCATGCGTTTTCAGAGGAATTGTACTGGAAATAGGTTAAACAGCTCTCCAAGCCAATTCCCAAAGAAACTGGATGCCGGCACCTCTGAGTGACATTACTGTGATATTACTGAAGTGCTCAGTAAGTCCTGTTTTTATTTTTAATAAGTAATCATGATAATCTAACCCCTGAGCTGCCTTGCAGCCTAACCACATCCTCAACCACGTCATGGAAAGTGGTCCTCACAAAAGCCAGGCCTGTACTGCTGCTTTGGATGCAAACACCTTGCACCCAAAGGGCTGAAGTCAAAGAACTTCAGCAGCAGCAACTTCAACATTCCCTTGGGAACTAGTGTATCATCCCATACTCCAGGCAAGGAGAGTGATTGATCTGTATTGCTTGTAAATACAAATCTGTAAACCTGGATTTCTACTGTTCAAATCCCTGAATTTCACACACTGAAATACACTTAACACCAGTTTTTTTTCCTCCAGAGATACTGGAGGACAGGGAAGAAGAAAGAGCCGTACACTCATTCTGCTGTTGCTAGAGATGAAAGTTCCCACACCTTACTTCACCCCTTTACAAAAGTGTTGGGTTCACTTACCAATTACTCTCTCCACTATTTGATATTGTTTGTTCAGCTCTGAAGCTAGCTCTTGTTGGCAGTTGAAATATTCTACATCTTCAGGTGATACCTTGCCCAGCCTAGATGCAAAAAAATCCAAAAAAACCCCCCACTATAATGCTTCTGTCGTAATGCTCGTGGAGGCCACATATAGAAATTCTACTTTCCTATATGGTTCTGTAATTCAAGTCACTGAAGCAGACTACTGCTTATATGACATGTTTCTTAAAGCTTCCTGTAGTTATAAACCATTACTGAGAAGCAAATATCATAGATGTTCATACCATCTCCCTGTTAAATGATGCCTTATTCTGCTGCAAGAATCAGTCTCAAAACTGGAATCAGAGATGGAAGCTGCTACTCCAGCTTTATCACTTTGGAAACAGATAGCTCCCCTTAGAGTTCCTGAGGAGTTCAGACATAAACTGATACAAAAACTTGCATACAGACAAGCCCATAATTAACAAAGGTTAATAAGGCTGCAAGCCCTCATGTCACCTCCTGGGCCAGGTGAATCTGTGCACCATTTATTTGTTGTCAGCTACTCCAATTCTTAAGCCTGGGAAGTGGCAATATTGTGAATTTCATGCCTCTTCCTCTCTCTTTCAACACCACGGACAAAGACATCATTTCTACAAGGGGGGATGTTCATCAGTAGGCAAAGGGAAACATGAATGTTGTGCACCGAAAACAATTGCTTTGGATGAAACACGCTTTGCAAGAAGAAATCAAATGTTTTCAGCCACGACTCTGCAAACCTCTGGCTAAAAAAGATTTTCCCAAGGCCAAATCACTGGTTGAAGTAAAGCATACCATTGCTTGATCTCCTCCTCTTTTTTCTTGAAGTTTTCTAGCTTTTTCAGGCCCTTCACTTTCTGCTGCTGCAGGGACTCTTCACTCTCCCATGTGCTATGGATGTATGACCAGCCTTTCCATTTGATCAGGTACTGAACTTCTCCCTCATCCTTTTCAGGATCAAAGTCAGCGCTTGGGTTGCCATTGGCTTCAGTTGCATACACTGTGGTGGAAGCACCAGTGGCTGCAAAAGAAATCAGGCTGCAGTCGGTACCTTTGTTATCAAGCACTGGACATGAACTGCATTAGAGCAGAAAGTTATTTTTCTAATGCATCTTTTGTGACAGCACAAAGAATATCCTACAGATTCTGCAACCCAATAAGACAGGCACACAAAAGTTTTCCATACAACAGAATCGTTTTAAATCTCTCTATCATAAATGCTTTTTCTTTAAGTATAATTCAAAGGTCTCTTGAAAATGTTCACGACCATTCAGTTTCACAAAAACACTTTTGTAAGGCTATAAGAACAAAACATTGGCTTTATTTTCATTATGGCTTTGTTAATGGAGCTATGAAAACTGACTCTACTGGAAAATCTGTTTTATATTTCAAAGAAGAGAAAAGCAAGAATTGCAGAACAATGAATGTGTCTTTAAAATGCGTGCACGCTAAATGAAAGCTGCCAAAACTTGACATTCTAGGTTTTTCAATACTAGATTTTACAAAAGCTGCTAGAAGACATAAATAAGAGGCATAGAGGAAAAGGTGAAGAGCACTGAAACAACCCTTGGCTCCACTTTGAAGTTGCAAAAGCATCGCACCAGCTCAAGAGAAACTGAGTGCACGATTGACATCAGAAATAAAGGCTTTTTCCAGAACCACGCACCTCCTTTTTTTCCAAGCCTGATGTCCAAGACTTTCTCAATAGTTTCACTGTTGTCTTGCTGTTCATCAGCTCCTTCCCCAGTCATCTCTATCAGGTCATCAGAATCCGTCTCAAAATCATCATCTTCTTTGTAACTGAACAAGATCAAAACCAAACTGATATAAAGCCCTTGACTCTTCCCAGTCCAGAAACACACAGAATGGCATGGACTGGAGGCAAGCCTTCTCCAGCACTTATCCTGGGGTTCAGTGCATGTTCAGAACATGCATTTCTTAAGTTAGCCATTCAGTATTTTTTCCTGAGACACTCAGATAGCTACACTTTATCAGATTAATACTCTATCTTGTCCATATACTTTTTCTGACCATGGCCAACACCAGATGCTTCATGAGGAGGTGGAAGGAACAATCCCTGCAGCAGAAGCAAGAACCATCAACAGAGAAAGTCTACGCTCTGTTGAAAGATTATTTTATGTTTAACAATGGAGGTTGCAGAGCACCGAAAGGTTGCATGGGTGCCTACACTGCCCTAAGAACTACACTTCTCATCTTTAGTGAACATTTAACCACCAAAAAATATTCTTCGGGTGGTTCTTTGCAAGACCCTTATTAGGACTGCCAAAAGGTGAGAAGGTATATTGGGGAACGGATAATGCTTTACCTCCACCATGTCTCAACGCTCTGTCCCAAGGCATTACCCACCAGCCCCTCTCAGACAATTGGTCCAATCTAGCACAGCTCATTTTACTCATTTTAATCTATCATTTGCAATTCTTAATCTCATCTGAGAGTGCTTTAGAAACATTATGCAAACCTCCTCACATTTCTCTAAGCGGGACTGGTAAATATTCGCTCCTTTACAAATGGCAAAACAAGGTAAAGAGAAGTCAGATGTTTGCAGCATGAACCTGTCAAAAGAACCACATCTCAGCCAACGCACATCTGTAGGGCAGAGCAGGGTCTCTCTGCAGGATCACACAGGGAGTCAGGGCCCTCTGGTGCCCCCGCTTCCCCAGCCAGCCAGTTCTCATCATCAAGCAATCCCACACTTCTTGATACCTGACATTTTTGGCTGCTCTTCGTCGAGTTTGTCTCTTGGGGGTCTCATCATCTTCGTCATCATCATCATCTTCAGATGAGTCCGGTTTCTTTCTCTTCTTCCCACGCTGGGGTTTGTGAGGCTTTTTAACACCAGTTTTGGCCACTGTTCTAAAATAAGCATTAATAGAAAGCCATAATACAGCGTGTTTTACGTAAACATCCATTTTAGTAAGTCTCTAAGAAAGCAGGAATCTCAAATATTAGACTCCTGATGATTTAGTCTGCTCTAACTACCACGGAAACCATTGCATCACTCACTAGAGTACGAAATGGGTAGACGAGAGAGTCACCAGGTCCTAGGTTTACTAGGTCATAAACAAGGGTAATATTGCAGAAAAAACCCCATTCTTTAGCAACAAATAGAGATTACATCTCCACCCAGCACAGGCAGAAATGACATATGCAGAAAAAAAGACAGATTGAACCAACCACTCCTTACCTCCTTTGGGCAGGTCTTCTTGCTTTAACTTTCTTCGGTTCAGGATCACTCTCTCCACTGGTGCCTTGCTCCGCTCCATCTTCATCCTCTTCTTCACCAGAGACCTCTCTTTTCCATTTATTTCTATGGTCAGAAATGTAGGTCATCAAGGGCAATCATATTTCCACACAAATACTTGGCTAAGCAGACATCCAAGTCATCTAGGTTAATACTAGCAGGCCAGAATTACAAGAAAAAGTTCAGAACTGCACTCCTGGCTGTTCAGTGCAATGCATGGGGGATTTTATGGCATGATTCTCTGCTTTTAAGAAGAGGCCTCAGTCACCTAGGTTTTAGTTCATGTAGGGGCAGTATATCTTGAGTGAGAGAGGCTCTTAACTAAAAAACAGTGCTTGTGGCAGAGCTGTACATCTTACAACTGGGTGGGCAAGTGCTTCAATTTATTTATTTTTCATTTCCACTTCTGCATTTCTGAAATGAGCTGGAAAAATCTTAAGAGATTTTTTGCTCACTTTCACTTATGGAGTACGAGCCACAACATGCACAGTTACATGATCTCCTTGTAGCTCAGAAAATGGAGTAAGTCTCCTGCCATCTAAATTCAGGCAATTAAAGTTTCCAAGTGTGAAGCCAAATCACGCCGTACCATTAGTGGAAGGAAGCAGGTTCTGTGGGCAATTCAGAGCAAAGCTGCAGCTCTGAAATGCCCGTTGAAAGAGCCTTTCCTCTCTCCAAGAGGTATGTGGGGAGTCCACAGAGATTATTCCCCTTGCCCATGCTATCACAGTCCTCCCTGCGCTTTATTACCTTCCCTCCTGTTCTGCACTGGTGTGTACAACGGAATGAAAAATTAAAAGACATGAAACAGGAGAAAGAGAGCTGGATCATGTGGCTGTGTTTAAGTTTTCTCCAGCAGGCAGCTTGCAATTCCCTTCAGTTCACTTTAGTGTTTGGAAAAACTAGAAGGGACTTAGATGGAAAAAGGCAGTAAAATATAACTGTAAGTGATTGGACATCCAAAATATCTTTTATGGAAGGTCTTTTGTTGTAGCAGGTAGTTATGAAAGATAAAGGAGGATAATTTGGCATTTTATTCTCTATTAATCAAGAAGGGGAGAGGAGCAGGGATTAAACTGTTTTAAGTATCTCTGATGGAGAATAAGTAACCTGATGAAGAAATGAAAAACTGACAACAGAAAGTGAACCTGACTTGCCCAGATTCTGTCACAGGCAAAGTGGAAACACATAAACAAAAGAGAAGTTGGGAAATTACATCCATCTGTAGATCCATATTCATACTTCAATTTTAGTCATCCAAAGTACTATTACTGGAAATATTAAATAATTTATTTTACAAGCTCTCCATGTTGACAATGCCTATCAAACAATGCAATACTACTGTTCTGAAAAGTAAAGAATGACAAAGTACCACCATTCAAAACCCTTTCCCTAGAAACTTACGTTTTTTTCATTTGCTTCTGGCCTCTTCTTTTTGGGCTCTCATTTTCAGATTCACTACTTGCCTTTAATTGAAAAGAAAGAAAATCAGGTTGTAGGCTTCACTCTGGACTGTCTCCTCAAAGACGCAACTGAAACGCATGCACGCGGTCTGTGCTCACACACAACTCGACTGCTCTTTCACTGCAGCGCTGGAAAGATGCTTTGGTGCGACAGGGCTGCAAAAGAGCAGCCAGCTCCCCGGCACCATTCCCTCTGTGCTGCCTCGGCTGCAGGGTTAATGCCGCTATGCTCTGCAGAAAGGTTGGAGAGCTCTACTACAACATCTGTTCCGGAGTTCCTGAGCTTGGGATGCGCAAGGCTGCGATCCACCTACCCCTCAGCATCAACCGCCAATACCTGGCAGACGCTGTCTCAGCGGTGGCAGTGGCCAGGCAGACCCGCAGTGCAATTCCCCATGGATTACAAAACCACGGGATTAATTTAACCCACCAAACCTTGCACTGCCCAGCGCTGGAGGCAAAACGTACCCCAGAGAGAGAGAGGGCAGCTCAGCTTCTGCTACCTCTGCCTGTGGAGCAAGGTGAGCATCGCTCCTGCCTGGTGCTCGAGAATCAGGCAGCAGCGTGACTTTGTGCTTTCTGGACAGCACTTTCAGGGCCTGCCGCAGTGCCAAGGCTCAGCTACTTTACAAGGCTTTTAACTGAAAGTGCAGTGGCTGAATGTGCTTTCATGAGTGCCCATACTTG
>NW_009207631.1:43302-79555 GCF_000690835.1 Fulmarus glacialis
AATCTTGCAATATTTGGGGGCGTTCAGGCTTAGTTTCTGTGATGGCAGAAACTTTTGCAGCCACACAAATGCACTATGATCTCTGCCTTCATTAGAGAAACTTCCTATAAGGAAGGAAATTCTTATAAAAATACAATATTCTCATCACAACAGTGTCCTTACTTTCCTGAGTTGCTGAGGACCTGACTGGGTCAGAGCCGTGCCCTGCTGCTTTCCTTCCTCCTAATCCTCCAGTCTCCACCAGTGAAGTCTCTCTGGCTAAATATATCTAGAGATACTCTAACTACTTGATGTACTATTTTAAATGTGGGCGTCATTAACTCCTACAGACTGAGATAGCTTAAAAAAAAAAAAAAAAAAAAAAAAAATCTTTAGGCAGGTTGTACATAACCCCATTTTCGTAAAAACTAGTCAATCGTAAAAATAGATTACCACACAGATAACACCCCTCAACCAACAGATGACTTCGTCTTATATACTTGCCCCAGAAAACACAAATCAGCAGGGAAAAAACTGAAGAAACCAATGTGAGATTTCTAAAGGAGTATTAAAATGATAGAAGTAGTCTCCAAGACTGCTTGCTCTACACACTTATTGGAAATCTTCCATTTCATACTGCTTTTTGCTGCATATTCAGCTTTAGCTCTAGGTAACGTCTGTCCATCACCACAGGTACCTTAGGTTGCATCTCCTGGTACACCCACCACCCTCCTAGCTACAAACTAGCAAAGCTTACAACCAACAGCTGTTCACACAAGAATTTTGTGAAACAACGTGAGCCACAACATGAAAAAGTCAAGGCTCTGGAGAGCCATGGCCCACCCCTCTGCTTTCTTTCTGCATCCTTTATTTCCATTTTCCAGCTTCCCTTCCACCAACAGAAATCTCCTTCTCACTTGCATCAGTGTTTCCATTAAAATATACTGAAATACTGGATGCCACGTTAGACCAAGAGCTTTGCTGAATTTCACTGCGGTTTGGTGTCAAATTTACATGTGACGCAATAACACCTCTTGCATCGTATCTTACTATGAACGCGTGTTCCTCCACCTGTTTCACAGCCCTGCATGAAATCCCTGTCTCATAGACCAAGCATCCAGGAAGCAAGTGGCTGGTGAACACCACGGAAAGCCCTACCTACCCTTGCAACATAAGCCGAGCATTCCACAGATTTCAGTATCGACACAGCAAAGCTTAAAAGTCCTCAATTTTCTTTTTCCCTTTTAACATCCGCTTTCTGAAGTGCACCAATTTTGACATGTTTTTTGAGAGCTGTCCCTCTTTTGCCAACCACAAGAGAGGTGGATTTTTCTTCCGCTCTGCGTCAGAAAAGATCAGATTTGGAGGAAACCAAATACAACCTTTGGCTCTTTGAAACTAACTCCACTTCTTTGTCAAAATCCCATTTTTCAAGTTTCTAGTGTCCATTTTCCTAATGCCTCTACTCTCCCTCTGCTCTGCCGCTGTTTCTGTAAAGCTGATGCTCATCTTTTAATGACTTGTCTTTTCCTCACCTTTTTCTGCCTTGAAAAATTTAACTTGTGACTGCAATTCAGCCGCCTTCAGTTATGTTTTTCAAAGACACCATTGTCTTTTTTGGATGCGCGTCAGCCCCAGCTCTATCTCCTTTGACACAGCCAGTCCCCAGCCTGAGTCATCTGCCTGCCTTGTGCTCCCACATCCTCCCTGCCCGAGTGCCGGGAAGCGCCGTGCCTGCAGCCCCGCGCAGCCACCGGTGACTCAGCCTCTCCTCCCCGCTCCCTCGCCTACCACCGACCCGTCCCTCCTTCTCACCAACTCCTCCTGGCACCCTGACCCTGGGGTGCCAGGCTCCAGCCCCTGGCTGAAAGCTGCTTTCTACCATTTTATTCAGAAATAATAATACTTTTTTTTAAAAAACATAAGCACATTTTAGCAACATCTTAATTCCGCTTCAATCCACATTTTGGGAGCCAGCTGCAAAACTCTATGCTGACTTGCTCAAATCATCCCAAGGGTGAGATTTGCACTTCTGCAGCACAAACAGAGCTCGTGCTTGTAACACCCCGTTATCAACATCAACCCACAGGCTTGGGCTGGTGGTAAATTCCTCGCAGATGATAACCAGAGAGCTGGGAGCACGCCAGGTCCTGAGCACGCACCTGAGGTCCCATCTGCACTCCAGCCTGCCACCCACCGTCATCAGGAAGCAGACCGGTTGGGAAATCGCATGCAACTTGAATTTTAATAACGTCACCTCCCTGAACAACATAAGCTAAGCTGACAAAATCCAGCTCCAGTCCCCAACAGGGCTTTTGTCAGCCCAGCAAGAGATGGCGGGTGCACACTCCTCGCTCTCAGAGCCCAAGTACCAGCGCTGGCAAAACTCTGCCGGGCTCAGGCTGCCCTTCTGGGGTGCTGCTGCTGTGGCCAAGGGGGAAGATGACTTGCCTCCCCTAGTTCCCCTTTTCCCTACCAAACCCTATAAACATGCCCAACTTATTCCGGCACCACTACTTCCAACTGGAAGTAGGAACTGGCCTCTTACAATTTGCTTTCCCCACCTCCAGCTGAAGGGATCAGCCTTCCCTCTCCATGCCTCATTGACGCCTCCCATCTAATTTATTCTTTTTCCCTCCCAGCACTTAACAATGCGCACGCTTTTACTAGATTAATTATCCTGTATTTTGCCGTGGAGCAGTCCTGTACAAAACATAACAATGCTGCCTACGTAGCACCAAGCAGGGCAATGCAGCAGCAGCTTTAAAGTTCTGGTCCTACAGATTGTCCACGAGTGTCCTCACTGCTGGCCCAAGGCAGGAGAAGCAGAGACTCAAGGCCATTGGCATGGACCAGGAGAGCCTTTTGACACCTCATGCTGCCTAGTAGGGGAGATGAAGACTTGCTTAAAGAGAGGCAAGAAATATTTCAGACTAAAGTCAAAGTGAGGATTTTCTCATTTCAGGCTTAACAGAGGCCACGCTCTAGTGCTCCAGAACAGCTGGAGAATCTCAGCTTGCCAGGTTAGTTTTCTTATGTCTGCTGAAGCTCTCTCCCCAGTGATACTGCCAGTGTTTGAAATTTCAGCAAAGACGTGAGGCAAAGCATTAATCAATATGCAAAGGAGCAGATTTTTTTTTTTCAATAATAAAACCAACTGTATTTTGGGAACACCTCTGGTGCATGACTTGTGGCCTCTCTCTCACAGAAAAGATGCTCCGTGCCAGTTATTACTAACTCCAATCTCAAACCATCCTTTTTATAGCAAAAAGATTGTGTCTGTTTTGGGCACATTTATTTCTTGACTGCCCCAGAATACCCTGAAAGGCACCTGGCTCTGCATGTCTCTCTCACCCTGGCTGAAACCTGAAGCTGATTTATTAACTGCAAAGAAAATGCATGGGCAAGTACTGTTTTTACTAAAAAACTCACATGTGCTCTTATTCCTGGAGGCAGCTCTAGTCCTCTGAGCAGCTCTGTACCCCTATGCAAAACCACGCTTTCGCTTCCTGATCTTTCAGGCCATGCCTCAGTATTGATCGCAAGTTATCACCCTCTCCGATTGCAGCTCAGAGACCTACACAACGTGCCCAGTGGCCTCCGGGCAGTTCCCAGAGGCAACCATTTCTAACACAGAAATAACCCTGCCCAAACTGCTGGTCTCAGAGGACAGACTAGCGATTGAACAGTGCCACAAAAACTGAACCATCTCCACCTACGTGCGATCTCCCCCAACGAGGGTGAGTCACAGGGAGGTGTGATGGCTGATTCTTGTTCTGCACTCGGAGCCTGCCACGCTGCCTGGGCGACGCTGTTTGCTAATACTGCAGAGAAGCGTTAGGGAAGAAGACAATTAAAAGCTCCTGGACACTGTGCTGGAAGTCCCAAGCAGCAAGCGACAAGAGCAGGTCACTGGTGACAGGATTAACCCTGTAAAGGTAAAAAGCAATCTTAAGAGGTGTCAAGCGCCTTGGGTTTCTGCCAGCTCCAGCAGCAGCAAGGAGTGCTCAGCACCATGCAGGCTCGAGCTATGCTATTTCCTCTCTCTTGGTGTTTAGGTCTTCCAAAAGCAAGTCTTTCCATCTCCTCCTGCTCTTTGCGAGGCCCCAGCACTTTGCTCCTGACACGTCACACCCTCCACCGGACTCTGCTGCAGATGGGAGTTGCCCTATGGGGACCAGTCAGTGTTGCTTTGGGGAGAGAGGGAGGAAAGGGGTGGTCCAATTTTGTTAATCTTGGCTTTCCATTTCACAAAAGTGGCAGCGGGATCATTTGGAGGCCTTTTTTTTTTGTTTTTTACAATATTTTGTGGTATAGCAAAGTTTTTACATCTCGGATTTTTTTTTTTTTTTAAACTTTATCGTACCTTAAGTAGTAGGAAATAAAGATATCGAAAAAGAAAACAACATTTGCAAAACCACGTAATATTGTAAAACAAAAAAAGACGGGACTTACCTGAGCCCCTAACAGGGCACTCGGGTCTGCAGCGGAGGTCTGTGGTGGGTGTGACATCGCCAGCACAGTGCATGCCGGGGCATCGCACAGAGAGGCGGCCAGTGAGCCTGGGCTTTGCCGAACTTGAAAAGGAAAACAAAAGCTAAGTCAATGATGTGCCACAAGCCCCTTCCTAACCTGCTGCTATGCGGGACCATCCAGCACAGGAGTCTGGGGGGGGCAGGCGGTGGCACTGGGGGTGCCGTAAGGCTCAGCGATAACGCACCAGAGCAAGGAGCCAGAGACCTGTGTTTGCCGCGTGACCTGGATCCCTCGAGCATCCAAACACGCATTTTGGCGGCGAAGCACAAACAGCCTGACCGTCAGAGAGCACCACGGGGCTGAAAATCTGGCTACTTATTTTCAGATTCCCAACTGCATGTTTTTGTACCTAGCCGTAAGCCCCAAGCTTTACTTCTGGTCTAAGCCTGTCTCTGGTTTTCTTTCCCCTCTGCCATAGCTACTCAACCTTCCTGAAGACCTGCAGGTGAAAAGCTCTGTGCAGAAAGCCTGTTAGATGCAAATGAAGGTCGCAGCTAATTCCTACATCTTCAGAAAAAAAAAAATGTTCTGAAAAAGGAACAATTAGAAGGTTTGTCTGCCAGGCTTTGACCACTGTCACCTCCAACTGAAGCAATAAGAGACTCCCCAATATTCAACCAAAGAAAAGTGATGGTTCATAAAGCTGAATACACACAAATGTATTTATCAGCATGATTCATTCCGGGATGGGCAACAATGACTGTTTTGTTGTTGTGAGGTGCTTCTGGGAAGTTTCCTTTATTCCTGGTTGGATCTGTGTTGTGTTTTGTTTTGGTTTTGTTTTTTTACACAGTCTCATTCTCTCCAGGACGTTCCTACAGCAAAGCATGACTTGCATTACGCCCCATTCCAGCAATCAGATCAGTGCATGCAGATCTCAGCCCACGCAGTGTCCCGCTCACTCCAGAGGTCTCAGGCCAAGCGGATCCAACTGCAGGACTGGGACCTTAACTGTGAGCTCCAACATCCACACACCAAGCTAGGACTCGGTGTTTACAAGGCAATGCAGACGAGACCTGCCTTTGCTCTTTGGGTTTGGTTGGTTTTATATGTTCAGTAATCCCTCAACCTTTTTTTTTTTCCTTACCTCATCTTTTATATTAAATCGCGACGGTTCTTGTCTGCTTCGGTTTGACCTCCTAACCCCATAAACATCAGGATATTCTTCCCACATCTGCAAAATAAACAGACCATCAGAAGGCCTGCTTCACCCCACTTATTTCTGACATTTTAGAGAAGTTTGATGGTGAATGTTTTTTAAAAAAAAATCAACATAAAACCATGAGGGAATTGGCAACCAGTAGATGGACACTTTAAAAAACTGGCTGAAAAGGATTATGATTATTTTGGGGTATTTGGTAACACTCTAAAGCAGTATGTTTTATCTCAGCATTATCTTTATAGTGGTTCTTCTTCCCACCAGGGTACAAATTACTCTCCAGCTCATTCAGGCTGAAGGACAGAGCATTGAGATAGCCAGCCTCTGCAAGCAATCATGCTGAAAGTAACGTGGCAACACCTCACATGTGGAATGAATGGATGTACCAACACAAAGGGACAATTCACTGTCGCTAACAGCTTCCACCACAATCCCTTTCTGCAGGGAAAACCCCACCAGCTGCCTGGCGAGCCCGGTGACGAGACGTCGCCAGCAGCAACTTCAAAAGTGAATTCTGTGGCCCAGCCTGGATGGCAAATGGACCAGGGCACCCTGTCCTTTGGCGAGGCAAGGTAGCAGGACTGCCGGTTCTTCTCCTGAATGCACTGATGCGAATGCGGTTTGGCAGCGCAGGACACGTGGATGTGCAGAACCGACTACTGGGAATAGTCGTGCTCTATTTGCTGTAACCAGGCCCTAAATAGTTTAATACACTGTGTATAACAGCATGCATTTGTTCTTGCTGGATGGACAGGAGGAGAAGGGGGAGACAAGAACTGATGCCCTGAGGGACATGAATGCAGAGCTGTGTTGGTGACACAGGACCAGAAGATTTACAGGGCAGATACAAACCACCAACGTGCCTTTCAAACACCTACACCAACAATCCCTCTCTCCCTCAGCAGAGCTTATCCTCTTACAGTTTTCTAAACCTATTCATTCTCCTTCTGCTTCTCTCTCCCTCTGGTCCTCAAATGTCTCTGCAAGCCACTGGCAGGGAAAGGAAATCAAAATACACTGCCAGATGCAGCAGCGACTTGGGATTGAGAGCGTGATGAATACAAGGCTGCAGTCCACCAATTCTTCTGCTACTGTTAAAGGAGTAATGGGATAACACTGCAAGGGACAGACCGTGTAGGTGTGTATCTGTTGGGCGTACGAGTACAGAGATAAATTCACATGAAAGAAAAACTCAAAATACTCCCCAAACCATTTGAAGAACTTGTCTTTTCATCTTTTAAATGGCACAGTTTTTGGATGAGGGATCGACTCCCATGACAAATCTGAATAGCACCTAACGCAAATTAACCTCACCTTCATGGGTGTATCTAGACAGAAATACAAAATAAACAATAATATAATAATTAATTGTATTGGTTATTCAAGCGGAACAGGTATCAACATGCCTAGGTTAGACTAGCTAAGGAAAACACCCATTAACAGAGAAATTAAGGAAGGGAGAGGCTTTCTTATTAGAGGGTGCCTTGACCTTTTCATGTTTCATCCATGCTAATTATCACCATGCGTATGGATGTGCTCCCTCATAGGATAATTTTAATGTTTATTGTTAGGGACATGCTCTTAGAAGCCCACAGAGGAAGAGAAAACTTCCTTCAGTCCCCACTTATCAACAATAAAACAGAAATTTGAATATTGTGTTACCACAACTGCCTTACAAACGCATCCCTCCTTGCCAGTCTGAACACAGGAAATTTAGCCACGACCTAAGCCAACAGCCTAGAGATTTGTGAGAGGGAGAAGCTGATAATAAACTCCTTCACTTCTCCCTTGCAAGTAGGTAGGGAGCGCAGTCTGAAAGCACTGTCCTTCTCAGTCTTTACACACATAGCAACTTTCTCCATAAAACTCACTCTCATGAGCAAGCTGTGCAAAGTGCAAACCACAGCTAAGAAGAACAGGATAGTTACACACCACAAACAAAGAAGCAAACAAAAAAAAAAAAAAACACCACAGCTGACCTAACCTGATTTTCTTCCCTCCAAGTAAACTCAGTTCACCAAGTTCCTGCCTCCAAATGGGTATTTGGGCTCCTCTTTCTCACCTCACACCACACTGTGTTACTCAGGTGCCTCCATCCCTCAGGCAAAGCAGGCACAGCTTCTGCACTGGGCAGGTGCTCGCCAACCAGAGGGACACCACATGCATTAAACACCTGCAATCCCTTTTCCTCCTGTGCAGCAACAGGTAGAGGGCAAACCTGGCTATTTGAAGAGGGGTATTGCTAGGGGGTAGCAGAAAAAAAACACAGCAAAGAACCACTGTTCTGGACATAATAAATAATAAAAGTTAAATAGCTTTCTCTTTCCTCCTCTTTTATTTCTTTACTTTTTTCAAAGAGGAAGACAGTGATGGAAACAAACCAAAGTGGCCCAAATCCTAGACAAGCATTCTCCTGATTATATATCATGTGGGGAAGCTTTACTACTTTCTGAGGGAGAGGAGAGACAGGAGAGAGGAGTGGAAAGACAGAGGGAGAGGATGAAATGACAGGGTCATGTATTGATGACAGGCGCCTGCCCCTCTTTCACACCAGTCAGCCCCATTGCTACCTATGCGGTGCCCAAAAGGGTTGTCCTATCAAACACACAAGCTCCTGCTCACAAGGATGACACCAGCGGGGCACAAGCACGCAGACCAAACAGCCAACGAGTGACCTGGGGACACCAGAGGGCAGAGGCTGTTTGGTCAATGTGCAAAGTGGCAAAAAGTTGAAAGTTGAAGACAGCTTCATTAAGATCCTGCTTTCTGCCCTTTCGTGGTGGGTACAGGGGTAACATGGCTATGCAGAGCAGCAGGGGCAATACCTTTTTAACATCTGCTATCCTTTCCTTCTTAGAGGCCGGTTTTTCTTTGGTTTCAGGAGGGGTCTGCTGGGATTTCGAACCTGTTGATTCACTTTCGGATTCAGACTGACTTTCAGAGGACTCCGAGCTGCTGTTTGACTCGCTGCCCTGCTCGCTTTCAGACTGGCTTGCAGAGTCAGAGCCAGAGGCTTCTTCGGATGCTGAGTGACTGATGGTAGAGAAAGAAGAGATTACATTTTAACTGTACTGTCACAGCTTTCAAATACGCAGCAAACAAACCTGGGCCATGTCCAAGCTACAATGATAGACTTGGAATAGCCTAAACACAAGTGTGAACCACATTGTCCCAAACGGACACCCTGCACTGGCATATTGAAGCAGAAACAATTCCTTCCCAGGACAGGCCCTGAACGCATGGGCAAGAGTGCAGGCTCCAAATCACCGTACAGTATCTCCTGTTCATCAGCCAAGACAAAAATAGTGGTGGTACCATGAAGAGAAGCATTAGCAATACCAGCAGCACAGGTCCTCCAGGGAGGATCTGGCTTGCTCAGAGTAAGCAAGAATAAGATATATTGGGAGCTGGAGTGTCCACAGACCATCCTGCTACATTAAAGATAAGCAGTTGCTCCGGCATGGCTCTCCACTACACCTTAGTACGGCCGGTAGTTCAAATCCAACATCCAATTTCTGAAAGAGGCCAGCACCAAATACTGTATGCATAATACTACGTATTATAGTAAATATAATGTTTCTTGCAAAAATAATAAATTCAGCAACAGACCTGCAGAAAGGAGCTTATACAGGCACATACAGGCTGGGGCAGTTTCTGTTTAAAGAATTACACTAGTGCTGTGCAGACTGCATTTCTCAAGTACCCAATAATGGGAGAGCAGAATATCAAATAGGTGTATTTCTCTTTTTTTTTTCCTTTACATTAAAATGGGTTAATATACAGAATATTCACTTAAATGCAGGCTCCTCAACAAAACAAAGAGAGGTCAAACTATTTTAGGTGGCCAAAATACTCAAATACCTTTGCCCAATCACTCCGACATCTATTTTAATTGAAAATCTAATTAAAGAAAACAGAAAACTCATTACAACATATAATATATATGCTAGTAAGGCAGCATTACAAATCCCACTCTGTCACAAACCAAAATGCAGTGCGGCAATAACGATACTACAAATGTTTTGAACAAGGAGCATCTCTTTCCAAGTCAGCTCTTGATCTGCAGCTAGATGCTTTCGTAATATTTAAGGGCATGCTGCAGATACAACATCATGAAAAGAAGAGTCAGGAAAACTCTGCAGAGGTAAACCGTATTTTTAATTTTTCTTTTTCTGTACAAAACCACGAAGTAACAAGATACACCAAAGGCTCTGCTCTGATTTCACAATTCAAGAAAGAAATAATACAAAGACAAAAAAGCAAAAGCACGTGTACAATTACATACAATTCTACAGAAATCAACGCATGCTATAGAGATGGGATCTGACTAGAGTCCGCTGCTATTCATAGGTATATCCACATACAAATAGGGCTAATTTACACCACAGAAATAAGTTTCCCACTCTCAGACAAAAATTCTTAAGACATCTGTGAAATCTAACAGGGCTGGCCCCCAGCAGCTCGTGCATCAGCAGAGCTGCTCCTGCCTCCCCGCGAAGCAGCTCAGCTCCCGGCTGCCGTCTCCCAGGGAGCGGGCAGAGGGCAGCAGCCGAGCGCCGCGGGAACCTGCTCCAGAAATCCCTCCAGCGCAGGGCACGCAGCCAGGCTCCCAGCCGCCAACCGCCATTTTACAGCCATCCCTCTTCCACCATCTTGCGATTTCGTTGCAGTGGCGGCTGCTGCTCTGGGTCTGTCGCAAGTCCTAAAATGGAAGGGTGCAGCATGCGCAGGGAAAAAAGAAACAGCGGTGAGCGAGAATTTCTAAGGCTGAAGTAACAGAAACAGAGCCTTTTCAGGAAGGAGCGGAGGGCGAGCTGTCACCGATGGTTGCTGGTTTCATCATCCCAGCTTGGTTTCGAAGGAGACGGGGGTATCGCATCGCTCCCTCCCAGCACGGCTGGAAAATCGAGTTGAACTACCACCCTTCCAAGCCACCCGGTCACTCCTTCCTGCCCCACTCCCATCCATGACAACCAAAGGCACAACCCCGCGCACAGCCGTCTCGCTACACCCTGCTGCTGCCTGTCCCTTCCTCTACGTTTTCTGCAACTTCCAGTCCCCTCTTCTCCACCACAGCCCTCCTTCACTGTGCTCTCCTGCTATGCCCCACTGCCAGCACCATCCATAGCATCTCTCCCTGCTCGCCTGCCGCTCTCTGCACAGCATCTCTTTGGGCACGTCCACAGATCTGCTGACATCTGCTCCCAACGTCCCACTCAACCACATTGCTTTGCAACCAAGTCTACTTAGAGCGAGTGATGAAACTTCTCTGTTGGCGAATTTTCAGAGTTCCAGGGTTTTTTCAAGAAAACCAAGGGAATTTTATTAGGAAGCATTGCCACACCACTCAAGGAAACGACGCTCCAGCAGCTCTGGGGACAGCCGGTTTCCACAGGCAGAGCTTGGCAGGACACTGTCCTGCTGAGCTTTCTGCGGGGATCGGAACTCGACCTCTGCAAAAGCATGGGATCTGGAGGCATCCAAACCTCTGCTGTCACAACGCAAAGTGGCAACATCAGGCTCTGGTTGAGTCAAGTTGGCACCCCGTGTTCCATGGGGATGCACGAAGAGGAAGACACTTTTCTTCAATCAGATTTATTAGCAATAGCTGGAAGAAATTATAACAACCCAGGCTAGACTGAGGCCAGACAGTTTTGGCAGTATTTGTTTAAAGGCAGAACAGTAATTACTGGCCTCCTCCCACTCTGGAGCTCTTTGTTTCTCAAGGCCCTAAGCTTTATTTCAAGGACACAGGGACACAGCCTTTCTGCACATTAATAGCCATAATTCACGTGCTTTGTCCACAACATTATCTGGACACTATAATTCTTTTTTTTTCAAGATGTGAACTGTGTCATCTGAAAGGAGGGCGACTTCTCTAGTGACAGAGACAGATGACATACACATCTGCATGCACAGGTATGCACACGCTTGACCTACGAAGGAAAGAAAAGTAGATGCGAAGTGGTATGTCCTTTTGAAGGCTGTTGCAAATAATTCTTTTTTAATAAACAACCTGTTATCAAGGCAAACGGATATGTGCTTGTCTTTATTTCTACATCGATAGAATCAAAAAAGAGAACTGAAAAGGCTAATTCCGTAAAATAATCCTTTCTAACTATCACTGAGACAATCAGGAAGCATTTCTACCTGTCAACAGAGTATAAAGGTTTAGCAACATTATATGTCAAGTCAGGTGTTACACTGTACATAACTGGAGATTTAAGTCCTCTTTTCGGAAGCTATTTTTGGAATATGCCCTGCTTTAATACCCCTAAGTTACATCCAAACAAGACCTACTTTCAATTAAACTGTAAGTGAGGGATACGCTATAATTGTCGCAAAATCATGATTCAACCAGTCCACCCCCCTCCTAATTCAGCAGAGAAACACCCGTGAACATCAAGAAAGCTACAGTTGGACCGTTAGTAACTCCCTTGAAGTGAGAAACTCCTATAAAAACTGAGATCTGCTAAGACTCAGCCAAATATGTTCCCCTGGTTTCTAAGAAATACTTCAGGCTATAACTCTGTTTTAATTAAGAGCCTGCTCCTGACTTGAGGGGGAAGAAAACCAAACCATCCCTTACCAAGAAGGACACGTTGCTTCCAAGAAATAAGTAGCTGAACGGCAGCGATAAGACCCTTTACAATCAGGCATCTAAGTTTACAAGGCAATTACAGAGTGCCTGAAGGCTCCAGCCTTAGCATTTAATATTTCACATATGACTTCATTTTATAGGGGATCATCTTTGCTAACAGCAACAAAACATTTTACAAGCTCTCAACAAGTACAAAGGTAGATATGTTTCTAGAAGGTGCAAGATAAGCTGAAAAAATGACCCAATATGCGTTTCTGGAACCAAGAGCTGACAAGGTAATGGCTTTAACTGGGACCATGCTGCCCCAGACTTTAAAATTTGGCTTTTGATGGACAGAACATGAATTTAGCCAGGGGGATAAAGGAGGATTAACGACCCAAGACCCTCCCACAAGCCAAGCTCCTCCTAGCTTTAATAATTGTTGTGAATGTTTTGAATCTAAACAAGTTTGAATCCACACAGCAATGTTCCACTGGGCTTCACAAGCTCAGCAGGGACTCAGTGCCAGTGAAACCAGCCCATGCAGGCTCGGGAAGGTCCTTGGCACAAACTCCCAAGGCTGGATAATATCAGCAGCTGGATAAATATCAGAAACCAAGTTTATCATTCCCCTCCAGCAAACGTATGCTTAACCTTTATGCGTTGTCGGACACAGCTTCATGAGTGCTGTGGATAACTGACACCCAGGTGTCCATCCACGTCTCAGCTCGCTGCCACCAAAAGGCCAAAGACGGATAGCTGGGAGACACCTGCTCCCCTCTCCCACCCATCCTCCCTCTACAGCCCATGTTCAGAGTACTCACCTGGTGCTTACACCAGCACTGACTGGGCTGCTGGACTCCTCCATGAGCCACACATCAGAAGACTAGCCCAGAGAAACAGCAAAATAGGTCTCTGCCAGCTTAGTGAGTAAAATCAGGACCAAACCTTTACAGGAACCGGGAACAGTGGAAGTATACGACGTTTGGTAGCACAGACGAGTTGCAGAGGAGAAAAGGGGCAAGCAAGAACCCAATTTTGGGGCAGCAGCAAGCCAGCTACTAGCCAGCCGCTCAGTTTGGCCACCCCTGGGTCCTCAACATCCCTCTCTGGCAGAGCCAAGCACAACTGTCTGCGAACTGCTCAAACATTCCAATGCCGTGGCAACCTTCAAACATACACGAGTAGGGTCGTGTGCCGGAACCGCAGGTCAGCCCACCGGACCTGCTGCCATACGGCACTACTGACCCACGACACAGCAGTGGGCAGCCGAGCTGCGACTCTCTGAAGTGAGGAGGATGTCTTCTCCAGACCAGGTATATCTGTCAGATCCAGCTCTACCAGTAAAAGAGGCTTCTCAGCCCCTGCAGCTCTTCAGCAAGTGCTGCCAGCCTCACCCGTCCACCAGTGGCACCGACTCTAGATTTACTCTAAAGCACCGATCAGCAAAGCCAGTGGAGGCCACCAATTTAAAATTATTTAAACAGACGTGTCTTCCTAAAGTGACCTACACACAAAAACTGTTTTACACACAAAGGGACAGTGACAAACCACAGAAGGTGCTAACACACCGACCCAGCTGGATACTGTGTTGCTGTTTAACATTTCCTTTGAATATTTGATCTATAAATGTGATGTTCCCTGTTATTATATATAAACATACATGAAATGCCTCCATACATTGCAAATAAAAACATGCACCATCAGTTAATGCATCTGCCCAAGTCACACGGTAGCTGTAAGAAAGCACCAAACCACATTAAATTTCACCTCTAGGCTAAACAAGTCAGGGATAACACAAGACTGATTCTGACCATAGATGATCTGATGAAGAGAGGATAACATTTGATAAAGAGGGGATAATACGTGGACCACAGAGGACTGAGAATTTCATGGGATCTATCCCTTGCCTTGGGAAAAAAGTATGAGCAAATGCTATAGTAAGCATAGCCAACACCATACAGACAGTACACGGAGCTTGGAGGAGAGCTGAGTGAATGACACTCAGATTGTGATACTGAAGATAAATTCATTCCTAGCTTTTTGAGTTCCCTTTATTTTATTTCTGAAAGGCCATTGAAAAGAGTGATTGGTGCTTGCTTGTCTCTGAAGGCAAAGATTTTCTGAGTGATAAGAATTGAGAAGGGTCAGTCAATGCAAGAGCTTTTCCCAATTTATTTCCTGCAGGCAAAGGAGGGGAAGGGAGGGAAGAAAAATAGTCCTGCTACTCTACTATCCGTACCCATGTGCACTATGTATTTCTAACAATGATCTGTCTCAAAGCAGGAACTTAAACTCGAATATACTAAACGCAGCCAGGCTCTTCATACTGTTTGGAAGCAAATCTCAAAACAACTTTGAATACTCACAATATAATTTGGCCAACTCTGGGCAGGCTTTCAAGGGTCACAACAAACACTCCCAAGGTTACAGGGTTGCCCCTGCCAGATAACAAACACATCCTTCAAAAAACAGAAAAATATTTCCCTAACGTCATTTTGTGACCAGCAACTATTTTTTCTTAAATAGGCAAGTGAGAAGAGTTACCATGGAGAACATACACATTTTCCACATGTGACTACAAACCTTGCTTACAGAAGATGGGTGTTAATTACATTTACACAGCACTAGGCACAATAGGGCCATGGTGCTACTGTAACAACTGAGGGATTATGTACTCAGCAGGTATCCTATCTAAATAACCATCTGAATTGGGTTGTACTGGGTTTCCAGCCTGGCTCAAAGGAGGGGAAGGGGAGGAGGCAGAGGGAAATCTTCCTACGCTTTCTGGCCACAGCTACTTGCCCCAGCACAGGATTCCCAAATGCCAAAGGCAAAGCAATCCTGAGCACACAGTGAGCTAAATATATCCCTCACTGCTCTGCTGCGGCTCCCTCTAAAGCACATTGGGCTATCTTGAATGACAAGTATTTTCCAAAAGTGGTTTTTTTTTTTCCTCCACTACAAAGACACCACATAATGCTTGCATAAGCAAGCAAAACGAGCAGTTCATTCATGATTGGGAGAGCTGGCACTCTCGCTCTCTGATCTTTGAGCCAGAGGCTGAAAATGCCTGGGATGTTTAGTGTGAAAAGAAAAAAAGAAAAGAAAAAAAAAATGGCACAGGGACAAAAGGAGTCAAAACCTGTCTGCTTGATTAAGGAGCACCATTGAGAACCTCCAAAGGCAGCATCCTTCCCCTTCCCTGCACAGAAAGGGAAGGACAATTGCAGTTCTTGGGGTTTTGAAAAGGGCCCGTCTCTCCCTCCCCGGGAAGGCAGCAGAGCGTTTCAGCTCCACATCCACCATCCGCGGGAGGACCCAGGCTGGCTCCTGGCAGCACCCACCGCTGAGAACCTCCTTGCACCGAAGCAATGAAAGGAGCCCAGGGACACAAACACCTTCCCGTAAGGCCAAGACAGCGGGCAGGGGTTAACTCGCTGTGCCCCTCTGCCATTCCAGCCACAGCTTCTGCTTTGTCACAGCAGGGGACAGCCAGGCTAAAGCTCAATGGCAGCACAAAGGGAACTCTGCACACCCGCAGCATCAGACTTTTTGTAACGGGGGAGGGGGTGGACTGGAGTGCGCACACACAATTTTGGTTTAAATTAGTACAGAAAGGGTGGTTGTTTTATTTCCCTTAACATTTGCAAACTTCCTTAAAGACCTAACAGATTAAAGAAACGCAGTAATATGGAAATTTAGGACCCAAAACCATTAACAAAACATGAAGGTGCATAAATTCCTTTCTCGTTCCAGATGACCTGCAGTTCAGAAGAGGGGAGCCTGACCTAGCCTGATGGTTTTATTCCAAGTGATTGTTAAAAGCTGTTTTTAACCAAGAGATTTAAGGCTCATCATTAAGCCTCCGTTTTACAGACAGCACATGGCATTCAAAGCTCTCAACCGGTGACAACTCTGTAGTTAAGAGCAGAGGCTCCTCCCCATGAGAGAGATGCAAATGACTCCTATAATTAATATATTAGCAATTCTATTAAATCATCTATACCTAGCAATAAAACCTGCAAGAAACAAATATAGTTACAACACAACTTTTTCCTAAGGAGCCAGTGTTCTGGAGTCAGTGGATTCTTGACATTGCAACACATTTGTTCATAGCCAGGGTAAAGGTTCGTGAGCAATGAAGCGTTCAGCATCCCGTCTGTGAAGCACCCGGTGCTCGGCAAACATATTCCACAGAAGCCCTGCCAAGATGAAACGCCACGCGAGTGTTACCAGTACAATACCAGATGGGAATCTGAGATCACTGTTTCAAACTTTTCATTTTTTTTAACCTTAGAAGTCAAGGCCAGAAACACACATATACTACAGCGTAGATTATCTCAGCCCACAGGTAAATATAAAGCAAGCTGTATATTGAAAATTATAATTTAGCAGCAGTGCTGCACAAGCAGCGATGTAATAAGAGGTACTGCACATTTGGGAAGACTCATCAACATTTTGCTTCTTATTACATCCAAAAGACACTCCCTGCTCCAAGAAATGGAGGCATTAACAGCGTGACAGACTTACAAAAGCTTCATTGCAAGTCACTAGATCTAGTCTTTTTTGCTTTCATTTCAAGGATCCTTTACAGGATATAAAGGCAGACTTTACAAGCACAGCACCACCTGTTGAAAGAGCATCTTCAAATGGCATTTCAGCACACGTCTTTTAATAAAAATACACCAGAAAAATTTATGTAAGACACCATGTCAGTAGAACAGTACAATCTTTGCTAGAAGGCTGCTTATATCTAATTATGGCAATCCAGGCCATCCCCTCCCTCCTGTGCTGTTCTGTTTGTGTTTATTTTCCTTGAAGGAGAGGAGAGAGAATGCAGAACAGAATCTTTCTCAATCCATTATCGCCACCTTCCTGAGCTGGATTTCAGCCAGGGGCAATAGGAGATTTAGAAGCGCGTCTCCATCTTCAGAACTTAACAGCCTCATTTAACATTGCAATTCCTGACAAGAAAACAAGACACAGTGGACATACGCACCTCCAGGTTATGTATCAGGAGATGCAATTTCAGCATAAACTGCTAAACCCACCCAAAGTAGGTTTACTTTAGCTGTCTCGGGTTCAAAAGAAGCAAGGCCATGGCAGCAGAAGCTTCAGTTCAGTCCCTACACTCCTGCTCACAGACCCAGGGTCTTAACGACATGGCTAGTCTCACTGCATCTGCCACCGGTACCCTCATCTGCTCCTTAAAACTAGCACTGATAAACCTGAATAAAGAGACATGCCAGCATAAAAATTCCTCAGAGGCAGGCTTAGCAACTCAGTAACCTGCTAATCGTATCAACAGCTGAGATGAGGGGTGAAAAATGAAAACAAAGATGTGAACTGGTTTCTCCCTATACTGAATTGGAGAGATTAAGATCATCATTGCCTTCCTGGTCCTCCCTCTGAGCCCTCTCAAAGCTCTAATACAAAGTTAACAGTGGAATGTTTGTTTTAATGCAAATGCAAGTGTGGTTATTGCAGCCCAAACGCGGACAACCACGCTGCTCCCAAGACACACATGTGAGATCCGTGTTCTCAGAAGTGCCATCCCCTACGAGCGGTCGGGGTATGACCCTGTGGTACTGCAACACGACATTATTTCTGCCTGAGCCGTGGGAGAGTTCAGCTTCAGCTCATATAGGAAATGGGGGAAGGTGCAGATAAGGGCAACTGCTGCCCTCAAAGTACAGCAGGTGAAACATCAACCCAAGAAAAAGCGGAACAGGCTCTAATCTACAATCTCAGCCACGTCAACTTCTCTTGGCTGAAGGCACTAATAAATTTAGCCAGGAATGGTGTGGGAGCATGCGTGCATGCACGTGCACACAAGTATAGCAATGCCCCGGCAGCAGCACACGCTGTGTGCCACAGAAGCATTTTTGCAGGGTTACAGAATTACCCAGGTGAGCTTTTTATTCCTATTTTTCCATTTTTATTCAGCAAAACAGTCATGCATTTAAAGAATACATAAAATTTGATTAATTAGCTTAAGATGTTTAACTAAAAAGAACAATCCAGAAGAGATTAAATTTCAGCTAAATGTAGCTTCTTGCAGTTGGCGAGCCTTTTTCGTAGCACTGTATATATTGTATCCATTCCTGGCAGCAATCACAAAACAGGAAACAGAGAAGTTGAAAGTCTCAGAATTGTGCATTCGTAATTTGATGAGACATTTCCTTCTAATGTGAAGCAGAAGTAACAAAGCAAAACAAGAACAATCTCCTTTGTGCTGCACACAGATTACATGATTATTCATATGAATTCCTTGCACATTATTCCCTTTGTGTCCTGCACTGATCAAGCATTTTCCCTTTTCAAAAAAGCCTCCGGACAGTGTCATAAAGGGTTAAAGCTTAAAAAGGAAAGAAAAAAAAAACACCAAACCCATCCTTGCTTGTTAAAGAATCCAGCAGTGCAAATGAAACTGAAAGAATCCAGCAGTGCAAATGAAACTGTATGTACTGTAGGTACATACACGATGGCCGCAACAGCTAAAAAATAACCCATCAGCCTGGATGAAAAGTTGAAACCCGTAGTTAGAGGCATTTTAATAAATGTGTTTAACGTTTCCACTCAGCTCAAAGAAAATCAGTTGCAAAATGCATGCTGAAAGCAAGAGTGAGTTTTAGTGATTTAAGGATGCTGAAAGGCATGCTATAAAAGAAGGCCAGATGTTCCAGGAATACTACTATATTCTGCAATTCCTTTTGAAGTTTGAAAAAAAAAAAAAAAAAAGAAAAAAGCTGCACCAAAAATAACCCTGCTCCTTTTCAACTTTCTCCCCAAAAAAACCGGGGCTAAAAAAAAAAAAAAAAAAAAAAAAAGAAATAGAAGCCCCCGCCTGCCAGATGAGAGGAAGCGACGGAAGGCAGCAGCGGCCACGGCTCCACGGTCACGCTCCCAGTACAGCCCAGCAGAGCCCGGGTCTGGCGTGCCGGGGCAGGCGTGGGAGAGGCCGTGCGGCGTGCGCAGCCATCACGCGCAGGCACGGCTCTGCCTCCGCACGAGCCGCCGCCGACCGCCTGTTACCAAGCGAGCGCAGCCAATCGCCGTCCCCGGCGAGCACAAGATGGCCTTTGAACTCCCCACCAGCAACTTCCTGCTGTTTTTAGAGTACACACAGTGCAATGCAGTATGTCTGTCAGCTATGCGGCACAAAGGAACAGCCATTTTGTGACTGAACTGGACCCGCACCAAAATGCCAGGCGGTGAAGCCTTCCCCTCTCCTTTCACAGGGACTGAACTGGACCCGCACCAAAATGCCAGGCGGTGAAGCCTTCCCCTCTCCTTTCACAGGGAATCGGGGCTTCCCGAGCGCTACCGAAACGAGAAAAGGATGCCCTCTGTTTTCATCAGCAGCCAAGGAGGGCAATTTTTGTTTAATGTCTCCGTTTCCCTCCTCCCCACCCCCTCCAAATCCTCTTTCGTATGTAACTACATCTTCATAAAATGGCTGCCACGTAAAACGAGGGTGTTCTGCTCTGCGAAGGCTGCAGCACACGCTGCAGAGCACTCTGCCTCTGTAAGGTGGCCACTGAGCAAATAAAACGCCATTTCAGACCTCAGACTTCCAGCTCTCCGAATAGAAAACAGGCTGAAATCTAACCCACCACAACTTTTTTTACCCCCCAAAAAATGATGTTTTAGTGCTAGAGAAGCCAAGAGCTGGATACAGATGCAAGGGTTTGTTCAGCCCGGCAGCTTCTGGAGCAGAACGCATTCCCACACCAGGGTATTTAGGAGGTGCAAGAGCAACTGCCACACGTGCGGGCCGGGGGAAACTAGAGGAACAACGTATCCACCGCGTGTTACTTGCTATCCCCTACAAAACTCACTCCTGGGCTTCAGGGGGACCCCAGCCTGCCTCTCACCTCTGAAGTTCACATTAGGGTTGCACCATGGACATACCCTCTCACACCACCTGCCTTTCAGAAATGCAGCATGGAAGATGCTAGAAAACACACCAGGATTTTGTTCAATTATTTAATGCAAGTCCCAGACACACAGGTGGTGGTTATTAGTAATTGCGGCATCCCAACTTTTATCCTAGGTGGAGAAAGTTGCATGAAATCAATCAGCTTCAAGTTTGGAAAGATTTACTGTCAATATACAAAGGAGAGGTGTTGCTGTTCATCTAGAAAGGCATCAAGTACACCCCTCAGCTTACAAACTGTAAACAGTTAACACCATTTCCCTTCCCAAGAATAATCATCTGTTTTGGGACAATTCTCAGGTATTTTTGTTTATTCAGCATATGCCTTTGCACTTTCTTAGGACTGGAAAGGTAGGAGTCAATTCCAAACATATTCCCCAGGTAGGACACTACAGTGGTGTATAGGAATTGTATTTTCTTCTGCTTTAACACCTTTCTCTAGTCCTGCATTTTTGCTTCTCCAGCCGAGGTGAATGGCACCAGCCATATCTACCTTTTTCACCCATCTCCATCACCCAGGCCTCCCACCAGGGTTGATGTAACAGGACTTCACGTACTTCCACGGATGCCGAGCTGGTCTCACAACCGGGGAGAAAGCTGGCCAGCAGCACGTGAAGTGCAGACATCGGTGCATTTCTGGGCTACAGTAAAGCAAAGCGGTGGCTTTACTTCCTAGAAATCATTTCCCCTACAACTTCAAGTCAACCTCAGGAAGTAAAGCCCATTTTACGACATTCAGCTGACTCACAGCTTAGAAAAAAGCTCAACAGGGCTCACTTACAAATATCCTGTGCTCAATTGTTCCCACTCTTCAGGTGAGTGGATGTTACCCACAGCAAGTTTATTATGAGAAAAAACTGTGAAGGGGGAGAAGGGTAACCTCACACAACAGGTGTTACATGTAAATTGATCAATTATGATAAATAACCTTTCACTGAAAACACCAAAAGCACACATGAGACTATGCAAATATAATACCCCTAAGGACAAAAAACCCCAAAGGTCGTCTTCCTGTGGAACTACTGCTAGATGTCTCCAATTTCATCTCCTATTTAGCATAGTATTTCTAAAACCAGTAAAATACCTTAATTTAGATTTCCTGAACAAATTATACTTATTATTGCTCTTGCTGATAATCTGCACTTTAAAAAAAGCATAAAGACTTAAATAAGCTGAATCATAAGTAATTTTTTTTAAAATTGACTTTTTAAGCAGTATTTTGTGTGCAGTATTTACAGTAATATAAAGATAGCATTGTTTGAAAGTCTGATGTGTTTTTAAACTGCATTATTATAAAAGCTCTGTATAGGTGCTATACATAATGCCTCAACAGTCCCTGAGGCTAATTTAGTTAATAATAATTTCAAATTAAACAAACTTACCCATATCCATTTTAGGATTTAAAATTTGACTGCAATTTTAATACATCCAGAACACCATCCAAGTTTATGCTAGAAGGTTACAGTAATTCGATAATATATATATCCCACAGTATTTCAAGTTTGTGTGCTTAAGGAAGGTTAAATACTGGACATCAAGAATACTATTCAAACACCTGCAAACATCACATAGAGCACATGTGATACACCAGACAGTTCAGAATTCTTTTTTATTGACGTTAGTTAAAAATTACTGAAGACAACACCAGAGAAAAATAAACAGGTCACGATTCAATTAAAATTAACAAAATGCAAAACTCAAGTGTGTTTACAAACTAGAGAACAAAAATGCATATAGTTTAATTTCCAGTTTTTGAAAAAGCCGACCCTTCAAATACAAAATGAGCAATTCCGTAATTATACTTCTGCATTCCTAGCAAACAAACATTTCCAGTATTTCATATTTTCCCACATCAAGGTTAAGTTTATAAAAATCTGTAAAGAATCTCATTAATCAACAAAAGTAAATAAAAACACTCTGAGCAAAAATACATTAAACATACAAGCAAAGCATTTAGAGCCTCTTGTTAACAGTCCCAGTGTATATTTTATGACACGAAATGCTATCACCAGCAGAGGAAAGTCTGGTTAAATTGTATAAAAATATTCTAAAATACTTGAACAGTATCAAAGTTCTACAAGCTCAAATAAAATTTGAAGTAAGGGGTATCAGACAAACAGGCACTTTCCAGTTTATATTTTAAAATGAGCTTTTTTTCATTCATGTAACTTTTCCTTGTGTCTATTTACTATAATTTACTACTACACCAGGCTTCTGTATGGCCCTCAGTTAAAGTTTAGACTTCTGAGATTCTTCAAAGAAAAATTTGCCTTGTATGTAAAATGGTGCAATGCAGCAATGGCTAAACCGACAAGGTCGTTTTTCACAGCACAAAAAACCTAAAAACTGAAATTCAAAAGCTGGAAAAACATAATACAGAGGAAAGGGCTCCCCTGAATAAAGGTACAGTACCTTTTGACTATGACATGGGCCCTTAAGTCACAACACAACTTTCAGAAATTGCTACCAAAAAAAATTAGGGTGTGGCATGCTAACAATCTCAAGGTCATTCCTTAAAAAGGAAGCAAAATCAGTAAAATGTTTTGTATTAAGCACTGACAGAAACCCAAGGCTGTCAAAGTAAACGGTATTCACAGGTTTTACAAAAAAAAAAAAAAAAAAGAAAGTTGATAGATCATACCTCGATGCATTGCTGTGGACTGAACCCTCCTCTCCTTGGCTTTTGTCCTTATTTCTCATCATCTTTTTATTCTTAAATATTAAGAGGGGGTCAGGGGTGTCTGTTTGCTTTGAAGTCCTGTGCCCAGGTATTTACTGTCAAAAGTTGAAAGAAAGGTAAGGTCCCAGTTCGTTTCACTGGCTTTCATTATCAGGAACGAAGTCCTGACGCTGCAATGATATTGTTATAACAATACACAACACCGATCAACACGGCAAAATAGAGATTTAAAACAAATAATCATTTTTAGAAGAAAAATCCGAGAATAAACACAGTAGAGGAGCATCCTGCAAACTTTCCCAAAGTAACACTGGATGCAAATAATCTCTGTATCTTATTGCGTCATCCCAATACAGCTCAAATCGGTCAAAAATCAAAGTACTCAAAACGGCAGAAATCTAAAAATTATTATTATTAATTGTTCACCTACCTGATCCATGCACCGCCGCCAGGACCAAGTCGATATTAGTTTCGGGTAGTGGAAAAACATTAGATCCAAAATATTTAGTTATAATGATAAAATACGAATTTCAGAGAATGAAAAAAAAATATATATTCTAATCCCAAAAATATGCTGCCGATAAAGCAAAAGAAGCGATAATTAGTACAAAAATGTCCGGGGGAAAAAAGCTCATTAGGAGAGCGCACAAAAATGGAGGTACGCCATGGCTTCTAAGCTGGAAAAACAACGACCTGGGCTCTCTCCACGGCTTCTTCTTTCCAGCAAGGCACGAAAAGGGAGCCCTCAAAAGCTGCTTTTCTGCCCGAAAAAGGTCCGCTCGGCCCCCGATCAGTGCCTAGGAGAGGCAAGGGGCTGTGGGGGCCCCCTGAGGCTGCCCGAAAGTTAGGGAAAGTTGCGTAAAGTGTTGGGGAAGGCACGGAGCTGAGCGCGCTCTCTCTAAGGCACAGCCGCCATCTAGAGCTCCTTCCCAGCTCTGAGCTCTGCCTTTGATTGACACTCTCTACATTTACCCCACAACTCAGGTGATGTACCATAGACCCACCCCTTCATTTCTACCAAAAAAAGAGATAGCCTCCACCTAAAGGGTGCCTGCTACCCCCACAGCCCTGGCTTCTTCCAACTACCCCAGCTGAAGGGGCACCTTAACCCCATGTGGCTCAGGCACCCTTTTGAAACCAGAAAGAAATGGAATTTGTGCCTTTTGTTTTAAAGATTTGCTAAATATTTCAGTGCCTGGGCTAAAATTACTTCCTCCCTGGACAGGAAGTGGTGCTCTTACAAGCCATTTTGAAAGAATGGAAGTGGAGCTAACAGCCATGCAGCCAGCAACAACCCACCTTGGGGCTCACCCCACCCAAGGGGTAGCTTTTTTTCAATTCAGTGGCAGGATCCCCAGACAATAGGTCCCCCATTTGTCACCCAACACTTGCACTTAAAGCTTGGGACAAGAGCCTCACGCGCTCCTACAGGAGCCCCGCATTGCTGGTAACCCCCTCCAGCTCAACAGCGCCTCCCTAGTGGTTTTCCCCAACAACAAAAATCCAACAGCTACACAATTTTCATCAGTTAGGCAAAGGCACTACCATAAAATAAGTCTGACACCATTAGAAGGGTTATTTCAATTCACATTCTTAACCCATTAATGTTCGTAAACAGATTTTAACATCACAAATGAATTTTAAAGCCGTGTAATAGCTGAGCTGTAGGACTGAAAATCAAGCAACACCTCAAATACAACATCCTAGTACTGAGAGGATGCATCCCAGACGAAATGGAGGAGATCCAAGCATCCCCTAACCTCTTGTATTCTGACTACCAGTTGTCTTCCCACAAGCAACAGACTCCTTAAAGTGCAAGGACATCTTGCATATTCATAAGCATCACATCAAGACAGCAAAATCAGACATTGGGGGATTGCTGGGGAAGAATGGGGTAATGGGCTAGTTTGGGCTTCTATGGGGACATCCATGGCACAGCATCCCAACAGCCTGAAAACATTGGCTTCTACCAGTAGAACCAAGATAGACCCCATCAACTCCTCCACACACTTGCCATTAACATCCTACAACAACCTATCATCTTTCCACATCAAGAGGTTTGAGTAGGTACGCTCTGTTGCCACAGTCCATTTTAAAGAATTTCAGTTTATCAATTATTTATAGAAGACCCCTTGCACCCAAACTACAAAAACTATAAAACACAACGCAAGACCATTCCAAGCAATTTTGGGCAACACTAAGGAAATCCACTCATCTGAATGGGGATCCCTTTAGGTTGGTCCCAATATCCAACTCCACCATGTAACACACGGCAAAACCAAACTTGAGCAAGCAAGTGTCTATCATCAAAACAGCTAGATTAAACAGGTATGAACAATTCATCATACTAAAAATGGGTATTTACAAAGAAGTCTGAGCAAGCCAAATGGTTAAACACACACAATGGGGTTTTGTTTGGTTTTGTTTGTATTTTGGTTATTTTTAAAAGAAAACACCTAGGTTATCTCAAGACCAGCTTTGTCATCTTGGCCCTCCAGCATAGAACAAAGACAACTATGAATTTCAGGTGAAACATACATAGGAAGGTGGCTACAGTTTAACTATTTGATCCACAAGGAACTTGAAAGGAAATTGTTTTTTGAACATTAGAACCATTTTAAAATTCATTTGTAAACATTAACATGTCATCTGTAACAATATCAAAAATAACTCAATTTTTTCTCATCAAACACATGGTACAGTATCACACAGCTAAACCTACATTTAATAGTGGTGAAGCAGACTGGACACTTACACAGAACAATTCTGAGACAGAATAGACCATTTAGGAAGTATGTTGTCAGGAAATCTGTTGAAAAGTTTCTGTACCCATACATAACCGTAGAAGCATACCTAAAAAAGTTACACAAAACATTCAAGTACTCCTTTATTGTCATACTTGCCCAGCCCTCAACTGATATCAATTCTATCTTACAATAACTTCAGAAAGCTCAGCAGAAGTACCCTGACAATAGGCCAAGTACTGAAAAACCCCTAACATTAACCTGAATGAACAAACCAGAGAATAAAAATTCATTGGAAGTCATGGCAAAGTGAAGATAATTTGCAAATGAAAACCACATTTTAAATCAAGTACAGCACAAAATTTTACCTTGCCTTTAGTGCTTAGCAGCTGAAGTATTTCTCACTTTAATAGCAACCAAAAACCCACTTCAATATCAACACAATAACAGTAAAAAAACATTCAGCCAGAAAGGACAAACACAAAGTGTGAAAGAAACCAAAACCTTTTATTAAATCACTTAAAAAAAAAAAACATTACATTTTCTCCAAAGTGGTAGCAACAGATCTCTTACCAAATGAATTTGCCTGTTATGCATACACAAGCCAAGAGTAAAATTTTGCCACCCAGTCCTCAAACAGATCCATCATTGGATAGTCACTGATACAGTCCCCTGATTAATTCAAGTGCAAAGTCCATTTTGATAGGATGATCACAACCCAGATCTTCTCTGGTTTAATAACACGAGAGTCCACGTTTTAACATCCTTTGCTTGGACAGACATATCACAGCACTCATGCATTAGTCCATTTCCTCAACCTCTCAATCAACAGTGGAACTGCCATCTTGGTGTCTCATTCGTAGACTCCTTTTGACACTCTTCATCTGATTGGATTCTTTATGGAAAATTAAAAGAAAAATGCTGTTGGAATACAGATCATATCTTTAAACTAAGACATTCAACTACTGTACCTTGAAGATAGTTTAAACATATAACTGATGCTTCATTCCATATTACACATTCCAGAACATCTACTTTTATCATGAACAAACAATATCAAATCATCAGTTCAAGAATCAAAAATATAAACTTTAACCAAAACTATAAAGTAGCGGAAGAACAATTAGAAGTTCAAGAACCCTTTCAGGCTCCATAAATTTCATTTGAAATGTCTCCATAGTGTTAAAACACTAGAGAAATCAACAGTGGGAAATCTGAGATATTTGGTCTGGCAACCATCTTTATTGGACTGACCCATCTACTAAAGCTAACACTGCTTAGTGGAAAACCAAGTTTATTACAATAAGCCAAATTTTTTAACTACTGCCCATGCGCCTTTCTTCAAAGACATAGATCCATCAAAACCAATGTAACAGGCATGAAAACTGGTTTCCTACATACAGATGGTGACTGGAGACAAGACAGTCCACCATCTTAACCCAGTTTTCCAGCTCATGAAAGACAGAGTGCAACAGCAAACATACACTTATAAGCAAACGGAATGACTGGTTTAGTTACTGGTGGGAGAGGACGTGTCAGAAGTCAGACGAAAATGGTAACCAGTTATGCTAGTTGCCTTTAGCAAGGCCACCATACTACTCCTGATCCATATTCCAACTTTACTCTTCATATAACAGCAACTAAGCCCACAGGTGAGTGACAAACCAAACTGATCAAATGACTTCCACATGGATAAATACAAACCAAATGTCCCTATCTTTATATTTTCTTCCAAGAAAAATAAGCTCATGTACTTAAAAAAAAAAAAACCTACTCATCCTAACGTGCAAAAATCAAGTACAGGAAGTTACTAAGTGTTAAGAATATAATTTTAAAACCAATGCTAACTATAGAAGAGACTGGCATAGAAAAAAGGTTTTAAAATGTCTTCACGATTTTGAGTATCTGCACTCCAACGTCAATTTATTCTTTTGAATGTGTATAGCTTTAACCTCATTTCTGTCTGAAAGCCAACTCCACCACTATGTTGTTCCCCTGATAATCCTGGGCAGATTCTTACAACAAGTGATGCAGAAATTACCCACAGAACAGCAACAATCAGTGGAGCCATCTAGTGGTCTCTGCCTCATCATCCCAGTTTCCCCATTCTCATTTCAAAATAACCAGTTATAGCAAAGCAAACAGCAATGGAACCAGTGCAACAAGCCTCAGTCTGACTTTCATAACTGCCCATATGTCCTGTTTTATACTCCTCTATAGACTTCCTTGTTTTAAATACAATGGAAAAGCACACAGAAGTGGAATGCAGGATCTGGTAATTCACTTTGCTTTGCACTGTGCAACGTGCGTAGTTGTAATAGTATTCAACCACAGGATCTTCACATTTTCAGAACCAGAAGTTGAACATTCAAGTTTGCAGAAATTCTTTGTTTCGAGCATTCAACTCATCCATAGTTAAGACAGGAATTAAATATTTTGGAATATTTTTTTTCCCCCACACTAAACTGAATTAACAGGTTTTTGGGGTTGTTATGGTTTTGGGGATTTTTTTTTTTTTAGTTCTTATTGGTATACTAGCCTAACCAGACTAGCCTAATCAAATTTAGGCATTTGAAGATAAATTGAAGATAAATTAAAACTTCGAATAATTTTTAATGCTAATGCCTTGACCGAGGTACCAAAACATGAAAAATAAACCACTACAAAGTTGTCCATTATTGTCACAATCAAATATTCAGAAATACTAACATGAGCACAGTGGAAACCCCATAAATAAGACCGTTAAAGTAATTTTTATAGTTACTGTAAGAAGCTTAACATAAGGAAATTTAATTACTGGCATCAGTTTTCCCCACCTCTCAAAAATGTAATTTAGTTACATATTAGTCAATCTTGAAAGGCTCTTTTCAGTTGGGTTAGCCTTCGGCCTTAGACACTAATGAGATCTGCCAAAAACAATTTAAGAGCAAGCTTCCCTACTAGGTTCCCCACCTACATTTGGCTGTACCAAAAACTTTGCAAATAACCCCGCCACATTCATTTTAAACTCTTCTCTTGCCCTTTTAAAATAATTAGCAGTAAACGGAACTGATGATATATTATAATTAAGAACATGCTACAACAGCCCTTGTTCTAAAAGTTATTCATACATCAAAAAGATGCCACAGTAATGGCCAAAATATTAATAGCAATCTGTACACTTTTTCATGTGAAATCCACATTTGCTTTAAAAGATTTCACAGCATTTGTTTACTTACGAATTAAGCCACATTGTACTAAGAAGGTTCAATAATGTTGCAAAAATATACTCCTTCTCCACTAAGACATATGCAGTGATCCTACGCTTAAGGTAGATATTGAATAGCCTGATTTTTTTGCTAGATTACATGAATATTTCATGCCTTCTGTAAGCATCAGTTAGGCATCATCCCATTTTTCAAACTTTATTATCTACTATTTACAGTATTTGTTTCCAAACACAGTATTTTGGTCATGATAAGTAAGGGACCTGGGTAGTCATGTAATACTTTCAAAGTTTCCTTCAAATCACTGGTAACAATTGACACTCCATATCAACAGACAGAAACCATTCACAACCATGCCTAAAAGTTTAAGGCAACAGTTTCAGTTTTGAAATATCTGAGTTTACAAAGTTTTTCTCTTCTTTTTTTTGTAATTCCTTACTTGTTGCTCTACCTATTAAGAGACCACAGCAATAAAAGACATCTCTTATGGCCAAAACCATGGCCTCAGCAATTTCACATCTATCAAAACCCTGCGCTTCTTAAGTATGAGATTGAAGGCCAATAACATGTAAATCACCCATGCATCACCGCAAGTGCATAAAACACCAATACATTTACAAAGTTTTCCAGAGCGAAATCTCTCACACTGAGGCTTAAAAGTTAAAAACGAAGGTGACACACTGCTAGTAAAGGGAATTCACTCCAACAGAGGGAGCTGAATGGACAGAATGAGGTTCTGAGCAAACCAAACCTGACGTTCAACACTTCAAAGTTCATTAAAGCAAGATTTTATTCTCAAAGACACGTCTCTGGTAACTTTTACACTAGAGGAAAAAGCAGACGTGCCCTCTATTGACATCTAAAGTCCATAATGATGTTCTGTCCAATCTTTAAAAGTAACTAAGTACTCTGGACAGTCCTAAGTCCGCTTTTACCACTATTAGATGTTCAGTAAGCACAGCATAAAAGCACAACTCGTGTAGGATCAGGTATTTTTAGCTGAGAAATGCTGTTTGCCAGGTTTCTCCGATTTAGAGATCAATTTCAGGTAAAATATTACTCTATTCACAGATGCACTCTTTGTGGGTATTATTTTTAAATAATAAATTTTATTGCATTAAGCAAAGTATGCCAACTTCAATAAAACTCCTGGTGTTTTCAAGTATTTTTCCCCTTCTGTTAAAAAAAAAAAAAAAAAAAATCAGTGCTTCAACTAAACATTATCTATGTTAACCAGAGAGGGTAATACTAGATCTTTCAAGATCCATACATTTGGATGTTTTTACAAATGCATTTTCAAGCAACTTCTTTTGAAGACAACTGTTTCTAAGTCAATTAAAGAGTTTCATATTCACCCCTTCCTTTAGGTAGGGATTACAAAACAAAAGGATGGAAGAATTACTCAGTGTGTAACTGAAAAGCCAAATTCCTGCTCAAGAAACTAGATCTGACAACAGCTAATTTACAATCCAAAGAGAAAACAGAAAAAATGCACACAGAAAGATATAGGAAATAGATGAAGATTAATATAAAAATGGAACACGAGTCACATGTGTAGAGATTATAGCAGGTGATTGGGGGGAAAAAAGGCAACAGTGGACAGCATAGGAAGTTCTGAGGAACAGCTGGAAGGAGTAACATTTACTTCTAACATAGCAAGAAATATGCTGTTCTACACATACCTGCAGTGTGAAAAATAGCTGAAGACTTCTGAAAGAACAAAGTAATAAAACTTACAGAACACAGTAGTAGAAGAGATGAAACACTAATCAAAGATCATCAAAACTGAGTACATGTACGCACAATAAGAACTGAATTCCTCAAAGTTCGTGAATTCTACTGTTTTGCTTCAGGACTGAAAACTCAGTGATAAAATTGGTTCAAAATGAAATGTAACTAAAAGCAGCACAAGGCCACGATAATGTGGCCTACTGAGGTTTGCACCTTACCCCCACATACTCCTTTTTCCTTTCAAAAGAGCTGCACGTTAGTGTCCACATCACGTGAGTAGATCAGAAGAAAGCATGGGACTTTGGAGTATGGACAGGGAGTAGCTGCTTTTCTAGCACCTGAGGCAGCACAGATGGCAGTTTGTACAAGGTAAGCATGGTTGCTGAAGGTCTCTGCTAACAGACATAGCCAGTGGACAGTTAAAAATCACTACCATCTATGCACGGAAACGAGAGAATATTTGCATCTTGGAGCAACATTTTCTCAAGCTGTCTGCAGTCTAAGAAAGGCATTACTCAATCAGGTAGCATGTCATACTGAAAGAACTGTCTCCAAGAAATTGTCTCTTTTAAAGAAAAGCATATATTCTGAAGCATAGTTCTACAGGAATAGAGCTTCCCACTAAAAAAAAAAGTTAATTAATGTACACAAAATGCAATGGATGACCTAATTAAAAAATGTAGAATCAAGGAGTCTGAATTTTAAGGAAGACAAAAGGACTCGGGTCTTTCCAGAGACAACTCCCAAGAGTCACAGAAGTGCCAGAGACAGCAAAAGGTCATCAAGACCAAATTCCTTTTAGTAAAGGAAACTGGAAAAAATCCTATCCCCATATTCATCCAGTATAGAACTGAATGAATTTTTCTACAGAAGCCTGCCAATTTTGCATTTTGACTATATAAGGAATGATTCCTAAATGAAGTCTATCAGCTAGCAGTTTAATACAGGAAACTGTATCGCCATTACATACCATTTTCTGCAAAGCTGAAGCTTTGTGAATGAAGAACAGAAACAGAACAATCATACAACAGAAGACAGTTACTATCTGCTCAAAGACCCTCACTGATCCTGACAGAAGCATAAAAGGACAACACGAGATGCTTGTAAGACAAGTTCTTCCTGCTATGATACTTTCCACACCATTTGTTATCCAAATCGTGTGTTATCCAAATCGTCTCTACTCTGTAGAGACAAACATTTGTGTACCAAACCCTTCTGAACAAGCAAATCTATGATTTAAGTTCTCAACGAAATATGGAGTCAAATCACATAAGCAGAAGACCAAAGAACTACAATTAGATATGAAAGCTGTTCTCCAGCGAGACAGGTTTGAGTGTACTATCCAAGTATAGCTTTATTTCCTAAGAGCCCAGCAAGAACGCTCCTGTGGTCCTTCTAACTGAGCCTTCTAGAAACACACGTGCACACAGACACGCTTTAAGGAGCTTCAGGATGTATTCAGCCCAAAACTTCAGCAAGTTAAACATTATAGCCATGTGTGCTCGTTCGGGTTTTTTTAAAGCTAAAAAGTAAACGTTATTAGGAATAACAACTTACCAGTGCTTCAACCAAGAGCAGTTATTTTGCTTACAGTGAGTAAATGAATTCCTCAACCCATCTGTAGAAACACTTGAATTAAAAGAAAATTAAAAACTAAAAGACTAGAGCACTAGCCTAAGACTATTATAAAAGCCCTATCCTCAAATGAAAACAAAAAAAACCACCACACCATTCCCGACAGATCACAGCATACAGTACAAAAGACATTTTTGTAAAAAATCTGAAGTATCACTAGGCAACCTGTTATCAAAAAAACCTGTGCAAACCACCCAAGAAATTCAGACTCGCTCCTATACACAAATCCCTTGAGAAACAAAGCAACAAAAAAGAAAAAAATTATTTTTTGAAATTTTTGAAGAAGATCAATCGGGCATCAAGTAGAAGTATGCTGAAACTAACTGATCTGCCCTTCACATAAAAGTAATTAAAATACTAATTTTACTAAGAGGTGGTATCAGCTAGATGCAGTGGAATTATTTAACACATTAATATGGAACAAGTTATCCATATATGTGCAAGGCCAAAATTTGAAAACACTTATTGGCAATCCACATCAACAAATATTTAAGCAAAATCACCTTAAGCAGAGGTAGTAAGATTAAAATAAGACCTAAAACTCTAGAACAACTCATGAACCCCTCTTTTTTTACTGTAAATTTCAACTGCATGAGGTCATCCACTATCATGAGCCACAAAAGTTATCCACCTAACATGCACAAGCAAACTGCTTCTCTCATGATCTCTCAGAATCTATTTATATTGGAATACAGCCTCAAATACGTAAAAATTAATGAACCTATTCAGTGATATTATACTATGCGTAATCTTCTACAATCTTCTAAATTCTCCTCTTCAAACTGATAGCTACTCAGATGTGCAGAAAGAAAGCAAGCTGTGATGAACAGAATTGTAATTTCTTTGTTGATGTAATTTACTTGAAATTAATATGGAAAAAGATCCCTTTAGAAAGGGGAAATGATAAAAAAAATAGTGTAGTAAACTGGCACAAACACGCAAAATATCCAAACGAATATGAAATACAGAGGTTTGAAACATGCGTTTAAAATGCGATCCAACAGCTGCTATTAAATGGAAGCACAAAAGTGAAGTACTTCTAAAATGGTGGATGGGCACTTCGTAGAAGAAACACAACATGGTTGCTGAACTTTGATCATCCAAGAGGCATCTATCAGTTATGCAAAGTGAAGACATGAACTAGGTAAAGAGGTTTATTTACGCCCATTAAATCTCCTTCTGTCCTATATGTACCATTTCACTCAAAAAAAAGCCACTTAAACTACAATTTAATATATAAAGAATAGGTAAAGTTAATGATTGAAATATTTTCAACTCACAGCTCTCAGCCATTTTAATAATTTACAGCACAGCTAAACATACATCATCTGCATTCAAGTTGGCTCCTGTTTCCTTTAATGCTAGAGTTAGCATCCAGTTATGGTAATTTCACAGAAACGTTAACGAGGATACTTAATAAGGCTTTATAATCGCCACAGAGGAACAGCGTCCTCCACCGAAAAAGTTACTAAGACTTGATCGTTCTTCTGACCTCAGCAAAATTTTGCAAAAGGAATCTAGTATTTGTCAGGGTGGTATCACTTAGTAGTAGAAAGACGTCTCTACTCCGAAGTGAACGAATGAACAATGAGTTTTGTAAAAACAGCACCAAGATGTTAATAACATATTACATTTCATTCATATGATCACGCGAGTGATCATTTTTTCCACCATTATAAAACATACCACTGTATTTTGAGTTTTCGAATTTTAATATCCAAACCACATTCACTCCCAAACTATAGAAAGCTGGTTTATGCCAAGAGCCACGAACTATAGGGCTAGTAAATACAAGTTTCAGCTGAAAAAAATTAGCCTTTCAGATTAACACATATTTCCTATTTATTTAATAAACTAAAAATCTTTTATTCAGACTACTCGTAGTAATTGCTGTAGCCCCTATGTGATTAAAAAAAAATCCATCCCCTATTTAAAAATAAACATGGATTTACATTTTATAGGTAGTCTTATAGTGGCTTTTGTTTATATTTAAATTATAGAATGAGATGTCATCAGTACAACCTACACTACATAAAACATGCCTTGCATCATAGGTCCATGACTCCTTCACTGAAAGACTGGCACTGCTATCTCTAAGAATCGGGAAAGTGTATCCCCTTTTACAGCATGAGGTGAGGTCAGACACTCTAAAGCTATTTACCTGACATCAGATTCTTTCTCAGGATAAATTAAGAAAGTATTTCGGCGAAGACGATATATATCACCACACCAATGTTTTTCCATATAAGCTGCCAATGTTACAAATTCATTCTATGAGAATACTTAATACGGCTTTGTATCACCACAGAGGAACAGCTTCTTCTACCAAAAAGCTATTAAGACTTGACCAGAGAGCATTATTCTGACCTCATCAATCCTCCTTAGTATGCTGTAGGGTGGTCATGAACTTGAAACTTTCCTCAAGTCCCCAGTAGTGTGCATCTAGCCTACTAGCCTTTAGGTTACCTAACCTAAAGATCAAGCTGCCATTGACTAGATGAAAACATGTTGTTCTTACAAGAAAAGGCAGCTCCAAAGAGCTCACGAAAGTAACAAGAGACATTTAAAACTGTTTTTATTATAGTATCTGTTCAGCAAAAACAGCATCATGACAATATAGGAAATATGTAAGACCATTAAAATCAAAGTGCTCAAGTTCATATTCATCATATAATGCCCAGGTCAGTCAAGGTGACTCTGCTTTTGAGCACTGTATTTTTTAATTTTTTTTTTTTTTTAAAAGCAGGTGAATTAAAAGTTGCAGCTTTAGATATTTAAGGATTTAACGTTAGAAATACAAGTCTTGAGTTTGACAAGTTCAGTCCCACCATTACTATCAGACTTCTATGTGAATCAGGCTAGTCTTGCCTTTATCATAATAGACTGTGCAATATCTGGTGACGGAAAATTCATGTGGGATTTCAAATATGTTCTACTGTTCTTCTTGAGGTACCAGATCATTTCTAACACTAACTAGTAATTCTCAAACTTCACATCAGACAGTTACACAATGAAATTCTAGAACATACCTAACAGCCTTGTTCGTTAGCTGTGTTTGTTGCAAGACACCCATGGTGTACGGTACATGTCTATTATCTATAAATATTATTTGAATTCTGTCTTGCACATTAGCAGTGACTTTCTGCAGATAAAGGCTTATTACAACCTAAAGAGACATTATGAAAAAGCTTATGCAAAACTGGTGTATGACTTCTCTTATATGAACAGGCTGAAGCCTTCATCCAAGCCAAAAAGAACAGCTGCACTCAGATAGGGGTTCATAAGATCTGCATTCTTAAGTTATCGTGATAAACTATGTAATTTTTAAAAGCAAATTATTTTGAGAATCCTGATACACGTCGTCATGAAGACGCCTTATTCTTTGAGGTCCTGAATATGTATTGAAGTACATTAGCATGGTAAGCTGTGAAAAGGAACCAGTTAAGACAGGTAAACAGGATCCCCAACTTTTAATTACACAGTGGTGAAAGCATGACTCAAATGTAACATATTACTCTGTCTCTAGATGTGGAACCTTGAAGTGTGTAAAAAAAAAAAAAAATCAAACATTAGAAAGCCGATTTGTTTACACTGCAAGAAAGACAGCAAGATACTTCGTAATGACTGGGTGCAGGTTTAGGCTTTTAGGGTACAATTTACACTGAAAAGAGAATTTCTAAGTTTATTGTATAAAAACAATTTATTGGGAAGGAAAAGCTTATGAGTGTCACTTGCTAATGAACCAATACCTTGAACTGAAGGAAAAGCATATCTAAAGTTTGATTAGACTGAATGTCCTTAGTAGAGATGGCAATCCTCATAAGCACAGCTTTATTTTACAATGTGTTGACATGGTCATTTCAGATTCTTAAAAAAAAAAATGAGTGACCATAAAAATCTTAGAAGATGTGTAACGTGACATTAACATTACTGTATTTAGTACATACTAACAGTTTTCAAACGCACTAAAACTTGAAAGAAAATTCAACAAGGTAAAACATTGTAGCTTAAATGTTCAACGTTTATTTTGCTAAAAAAAAAAAATTACTTCCAGGATAATT
>NW_009207632.1:0-23766 GCF_000690835.1 Fulmarus glacialis
AAAGGTCTGGGCATCCACGCGTGTCCGTGCACGAGCACACACACACGTATGCACACGTATGTGTGTGCATGTGTCCTCTCTGTGCCACTTCTCAGTCATGAGGCGAAGTCATTTGTTGCTAACTTAAGACATCACCCAAACCTCACGGGGAGACCGTGTAATGAAGCGGGGATCGCCGCCGCTGGGACTATCTCCCTGTGGAGTCTATGCCCTCGGATAGACTGAGCATAAAATACAGGTTTATCTTAAAAACATCCATCTAAGCATGCTGGTAAGGGCTATTCAGGAAGCTCTTTTATGCCAGAGGTTGTGGGGGTTTTGGTAGTGCTCAGACTGATTTTTTTATTTTCTTTTTTTTTTTTTTATTTTATAAGAAAGGGCTTTCACTTACAGCGTTTTTAAGGCAAATGTTGCAGCAGGGAGCCTCTCTAGGACAGACGCAAGGTGAAAGCGGCCAGCTGCCCAGATGAAATGAATGGCTGTGTCTGCGTTGCCTGAGCCAAGCAAACATACAATGGGGAGACTGCCCATTTTTGGCGTAAGAAGGACTGAATAACAACCTGGCACCAGGAAGATACGTAGAGCTGTTGGATCTTTAGAGATGTTATTTTTCATTTTTGCCCCTCCTGGCAGCCACCCTTTGCCCAAGGGGAGGCAGGGGCAGATTCTGGTATTCCTGCTCTTGCCTTCTCATCCTTCCCCCTTCTGCCTATCCTGAGGAGTGGAAGTAAATCACAGCGTTGCTCTCTTGCCTGTTGCCAGCACGCGGGATCGCCCCCGGTCCTTTTGTGCAGGTGCTGTGACCTTCCAGGGATGCTGTGATGTAAAGAACTTTACGCCTCTCCCCACCCAAAACGGATGCCAAGGGCAGCGTGCTCAGACCATGTTTCATGATCTTGGCATGTATTTTGGGGCATATCCTGGAGGCTGGAAAGAATCCTGTCCCTGGGTCAGGTTGGGCATACTCAAATATACTGGACCCAAGATTGAGTGCCCTGGGGCCCCTAGGCTAAACCCAGCGTGGGAGCCTTTGAGTTGCAGTTGGTTGTATAAGCTGGCTGGGTGCCAGGATCACCTATGGCATGTTCAATGCTGGTAGGGTGTGAGGGGAGGTGGGGTTGGAGATGGGGGAACACATCTGTTCTGCAGATGAGGGCTGCAAAGTCATTCAGAAATGAGGGAGAGCTCATGAAAATGATTTAGCTGGCCTCCTCCCCTTCTCAGCTGTACACCCCCAGATCAATCCGCATCCCATCCTCCTCGGTAGGAGCCGCAGGAGCCACTACAGCAATAAGGGGGTAAAAATCCTCTTTCTTTCCTCCTCATTTCCCTGGTCTCCAGCTAAATAGCTGCCCGCTCTCCCTCCCTCTTCCCCCCATGCTTCCCCCAGCAGGTCTGTAACGGTGGAGCTGTGTTTCACAACTGTTTTATAGCCCTTTTGATTTAAGGTTAGTTTATATGTGAGAAATGACCAGTTTGATTATATCAGTGTAATTCCAGCAGCATAGATATGCTGGTAAAATTCCTCATGTGGCTACTACGACTCTGGAAGAAGAGGTTTTTTTCCTCTCTGTTTTCTTTGCACTCTCCCTCCTCCTCCTCTGCCCCTCTGTAACTTTGACAGTGACATAAGCTATCATGGAGGAGAAAAATGCAACTCCAAGCCCACATTCTTATTCTGGAAGCAGCATGTCCATATGGGGAGTGTTACCCGACTAATTATACCACCAGATCTCTGTTGGGAATTTTTCCTGCATAGACAAGTCTTAGGTCTTTTTGGTAGATTGTCTTCCAGCCAAGGAAGAAAATTGTGCCTTCCTGCTAAAATGCCAGATGAGAATATCTGACACTTTGAAATGGGCAGGACTTTTCCTTGCCTGATCTCTGGATTAGAAGACATTTCTCACAGCTCTTTTTTGGGGGGATTGCCTCTAAATTCTCCAGTAGCTCAGAGTATCATACCCTCAAAACATTAATTAGGAAAGCAGGCAGAGACAGCCTATATAGCCAGATGCAGAGGACCCGAGCTCAGCAGCTGCTTGGGTTCAGAGAAAGCAGCAGGATACTTCGTGTCCATGTTTTTTCCTTTCTAACCTTTGATTCCAGAAGGAAAAACTTAGAGGGCTCCCTGTAGAGATCATTTTACTTCCCAAATGTAGGGAATCTGTCAGCTTTGCCAGCTCCTCCCCGTAGGAAGGTATGTCTGTAACCCTCTAGTTTCTACCCTTGGGAAAGGGAGGAGTTGGGATGGCCACGTAAGCTGCCTGGCCTGATTTTAATGCCTCCCTCAGGAAACTAGGCCATGGCAGGACGGTGGTCTTTTATGAATCCCGGGTGCCTGGGTGGGAATCTGCTGTTCATTCAGGAGAGATTTCACTTGGGAAAGGAGCTTTCCCGGCTTGGCCACTCTCCCTCCCGCCGTCCCGGCTCTCCCGTTCCTGCCAGCTGACCTTTCGTGCCCCTTCGCACGTGGGGGCAGCGGCGCGGGCGGCGGAGGGACGTGTCCTTCGGGCAGGTTCCCGGGAGGCGCGGGGATGGGGCGGCGTGCCCTCCCACCGCTCGCATCCCACGTGCTCGGCACCCTCGGGGTCGAGCTCAGTCGGGCGCTTGGGCCCGGGCCTGACAAAGGGCTGCGAGCACCAGCAAGCACGCGGCTGTCATGATGGAGATGGAAATCGGTGATTCAGGGTTCAGTGACCTGTCTCATTAGGGTCACTCCTGCCTGCTCCTTTCGTCATGCATGCCTGATCGGGCAGGCTGTCACTCAGCCAGGGCAAACAAGCGTGTGCAGAGGGAATGTTGTGTCACAGTTACAGGAGGGAGCCAGGAGCCAGGCCGAGCCAACTTGCTGCTTAAAACTTCCTCTCCGTGTGCTGGTGGCCCCGGCTCAGAGGATTGTCTTCCTGTGCCTCAGTTTGCCTGTGGGTGGAAAGCGGGAGAGGGATAAGAGGCTTAGCAGCAGCCATGGGATAGGATGTCTAACTGGAAGCACACCGCTCGACTGCTTCCGTCTGCTGATCTCCAAGCGTGTTGGTCTTGCCATGTCCCAGCCTGGAAGGTGAGGCAGGGGGAGATAAGGAGGCACCCCAGAGTGGATCCTCCTGATGTTCCTCCAGTGATCCCTAGTGGGGTGACACAAAGAGGCAGGATATCAGGAGCAGCCCAATGATTTGTAATAAAACTGTGTTTCAGACCGTATTTCTCTCCCACCTCTTTGTTCATTCACAAGATTTCCTTTATTGTCTGCTTATGTACAAGCCCAGACCACAAGCCCACCTAAAAACGCCTACTAGTAAAACTGAAGGAAAATGAAAATCCTTGCAGCCTGCAAATGATCTCACCAAAGCCACTGGTGGAAAAAAGACTGGCTTTCAAGTCTTTTATTTTACTTTCTGCACCTTGTCGACCATTCACCTCCTCGCCCCAGAAAGGTCAGGCCCCCTTCCTCTCAGGCCATGACGCCGTGGGGCCAGAGTAGGCTCTTCTTGGTGCCAAGGGCTCAGCTGAAAGAATGGAGCCTGCCAGGAAAACTGTAGGCTGCAAGTCTTGGTACTGCCAGCCTAGCTGTTTGTGTTTCAATTCCCTGCATTGGTAACCACCAACTTCTTGTTTTGTTTTCCCTTTTTCCTTTCTTGAAAATGTCCATTGCCGCCTCTCCAAGGAGTTCTCCTCCGCTTCCAGCACCACCACTGTCGGCACCGTCACCTCCCGGGTGACCAGGAATGGGGATGCCGTCATGGAGAAGGACTTACTCAATCACGAGGACTTGGCAGGAGACCGGGGCATGATAGACGATATCTTTGATGAGACCTACCGGGAGAAGGAGGGCCCCAAGCCCCCCATGCGATACGTCTGGAGGAATATCATCCTCATGAGCCTGCTGCATCTAGGGGGCATATTTGCGTTGACGCTGATACCTTCTGCAAAGATCCAGACATTGGCATGGGGTAAGCACATTCCTCCACTTAATTCTTGGCATCTGCAAACCTGTTTGTTAGGTGGTATTTTTTTTCCTCCAGCCCACAGGCTTGGGGAGGAGAAAGAAGGAAGTGGAGGTCTTCTGTTAGAAGAAGCTACTCAGCCAGCTTCGGAGCAAGCTGTGGGAGGGCTTGCTAGGACCTCTTGTAAGGTCATGCATGAGAGGGAAGGATTTGGCAGGGGACTGCTTGGCTGCTTAAAGAGCAAACTTGATTCACAGGCATTAGGCTTGGAAGTAGCCCACAAGTGAATGTGCAGCCACTTCTGGGGTGAAGCACAGAAAATGTTTGATGGAGTACTGTGATGGTCCCAGAAAGTTAGGAAGAAAGGTGCTAGTAAGAGCACTTCAGGGGGTGGCTGGGGAGGCAAGCTACAGGGCATCATCTGGCATGAGGCTGCTGCTCAAAGACAAGAACCATTCCTGCCCTTACCAAGGGAGGATAAATCCTGCAGAGCCTTCAGTGTGTGTGAGGGGAAAGAGACAAAATACAGTTGTGCTGAAGATAAAAGTCAAGAGTTAAATCTGAAGCTCAGGTCTTTTATCATTCTTACGAAAGCACAGATTAGCCCCCATCATCCCGGAACTAAGCCTAACAACTTTCAAAAAATAAATAAGCATCTCTCCAGGCAGCAAATTCCAATGGAAAGCATAACCCAGCAGAAGGTAGCTAGGCGAAGCTCCCCTTTCTCAGAGAACTTCCCTTGGGCAGGAACCAAACTTCTCCTTTGACTGCTTGAAAGGCAGCTGGGCCTGGGGCCCAAGCTGCAGGGGAGCCTCGCTTTCCACGAGCCTTTGTGTGGACCCCTGCAGGAGTCAAGAAGCCAAATGGGTCCCAGTGGGGAGGTCGAGAGACTGCGTCCAGCCCCTGCCTTCCTGTGAAACAGAGCATCCTGAAACAAAAAGGAACAGTCTAATTTGAGACCTGCTGGCATGGCTTTTGGTTTCAGCGGTGCTCCTGGAAAGTGCTTGGCTGGGAGCAGGGTCCTGGCCAGCCCAGCTGTGGACAGGCCCTGGAGGGATCCACCTGGTCTGTCATGCTCTCAAAGTCTGTCCTCCCGATGGCTGTGAGCAGCAAGCATCCCAGCTGGACTGGGAAAGAGATGACTCCCTGGACAGCTAGACTGACTCTTTCAAAAATTCAGAGGCCTGGGGGATGAGCATCACTGGAGGCCACAGGACTCGGTCAGAGGCTGGCTACAGCATCTGCAAAAGCAGAGGCACCGACGTGTTCCCTGTGCAGCCAGCATGGCCTTTCAGGGGGCTGTTATGAAAGACTTTGCTGGGCCTTTCCCTTGTGAAAACCTGACAGGCTGCAGTTTTCCCCCGGGTGGCAGGGCTGGGCAGAACATGCAGCCTCAGCACGACCTTGGAGAAGCGTTTCAGGGCTCTCGGTCCTGCTCTGTGTGTCCCATCCCCGGGCTCTCAGCTGGAGGCTAGGCAGGGGCTGCTGGCTTCTCTCACTCACTGAGCTGACAGTCTGGGTCCTCCAACCCCAGCCAAATATCCTCAGCGCATTGGGGCAAGGAGGAAGGAAAAGGTGAGTCGGGTTTACTGGTTTCATTTCAAGCTGCTGAGATGCACTCTGATTTCCAAATCCATCCCTTGAGCTCCCCTGAGATACGTAAGTGGGCTTGAGCATCTTGTTCCAGAAGGTTAATGCTGCTTTGCATTCTGCTAAGCCCCACCTTACCCCAAAATGGTCTCTGAGACAGTGTCTTTGCAACTGCGTGCCTGCTCGGGATGTCTATGTGGCATCCCATGGCATTTTGTGGGAATCTGCCTGCCTTTTTACCTGACGCCAGTCCCGCCTGCTCCCCTCCCTCTGTCAACTCTGATGTGAAGTGCTGGTTGCCCTCCTGCCACTGTGAGGCACTGCGAGATTCCTTGGTGGCTTCTGGAGTGACAGATGCTCTGGGAATGGGAGAAGGACATGGAGTTTGGGGGAACTGCACTGTTTTGGACTGGCTGAAGATCCATCTGCTTTACCAAAGCTGGAGTAGTTCCACAGAGCTCCCTGTCCTGCATCCCTGGCACTTGTTCGGGAAAAAGACCACCCTTCCCTGCAGGCAAGTCAGAGGTTTCCCCTGTAGTCCATTCTCCTCCAGTGCTGACCAGAGGTGGGATACTCTGATCCTCCACAGGTCTGGCTTCTCAGCAAGGCTCCTTGCTCCTTCTTGCATTGCCCTTTTCTCAATTCATACCTTTCTTTAGCACATACAAGGCATCTGTGGCTGTCATCTCAGTGACTTGCTGTTATTTTCCCAGCACCTCCTGGTAGCAAGGAGAAGACTACGGTTCCCGTTTTACACACAAGGATAGAGCAGCAGAGACTTATGTTGCTCCCGGCAATACACCATGGGGTCACGGCAGAGCAGTTCTCCCAGTGGTAGTTCTGGAGCTGCTGGGGTTTTTGCTTGTTTCTTTGTTTTTCAGATCATTCCTTCCTTAGGCTGTGTACAAATAATATAAAATTAACATGGCCCCAGATGTTCTCTGTTGTGATGCTACAGGCAGCTGTGGTGCCTGGTAGCTGATCTACCTTCTATATTTTATTATAAGGAGCAATCCCCTGCTTATACCCTCTTCATCCAGGCTGCTGTCTCCTTGATGTTCCTGTCCCTCTGAAACCAGTTATATTGGTGACTGTGTCCTCTTTTGTTTTCATTTCTCTGTGTGCTAATTCCTCTTTGTCTCTCAAGCTCTCCAGCCCTGCCTTCATCATTGTTTGCTGTTCTATTTTGCTGTGTGCATTGTATCCCCTGATCTCTTTCTGGTACAGAGCTTCCCAGAACGAGCCAGGGTTGTTGATCAGGTGAAAGCTCACCATAACGAGAGTTCTCCAAGCCCTTCCAGCACTATGGCTTTCTAGCCAGCTCCCCTTTTATTTACTGTCTTCTCCACTGCACTTGACAAAGTCTTGCGCAGTCTTTTCAGGGATCATGGGCCAATTTCATGTCATTGGCATAGAGATTGGGTCTGGAAGGGCAGGATGTAAAGGTGATTGACATTTTCTTCTCTAGCTGCTCTGAGCCTCCATGGAAACATGATTTGCAGGTTGTCTTCCTGGCCCTCGGGTGCAGTAAACTGATGACATTTGTGTTAACCCCTATTGGCCTGGCCATCAATGTCTATAAAACAGTGACGGTTTCTCTCGACCTGGTGCTCTGACAATACCCCAGCTCCCTGCAGTGCCAGTGGTGGCAGCAACATGGGTTGGTACCATTTTTTGTTGCTGCTGCTTTGGACCAAGGAGAATCTTGCTGGATGATTTAGGCAACTCTGACAGCCTGAAAATCTCAGCCAGTACTACCCCCAGGGATGTGTCCAGCAAAACATTTACAGAAGTTTTTTGTTACTTTCCCGTCAAGACTACTGCTGGCAACACCTCCCTGCGTAGTGTCCTCTGCAGGCTTAACTAGCCGGTGGCGTGCTTCTCCTCCGAACGTGGAGGCGAACTTCTGGTTTTGCTAGGTGGGGAAGTTAGGTTTTAACAACAGTAGCTCCTATTGCTCCTGCTAAGCACTGTTCCCCTTACGCAGGCTGCACATGTTTCCTTGCTCTTGGTATCTTTCTCCTGAGAGTAGCATGACCCACATGGCAAGCAGGGGCTGGAAGGCAAGGAGGGAACAGTCTAAAGCTGTAGTTTTCCCTTGCACTGAGCAGAAGCTCAAGAACACCTGCTGGAGCAGGGACACATCTTCATGTAAACATCCTTGGTGTTGACTGCAGGTGACAATGCCTTTAGCACATTCCTGGCTTCCCATCATAAAATGAAGTCTGAATCTGGGCCCTGAAGAGGTAAAGGCTAGTGAGTCATATAGACGTGACTGAATCCAGAATGTTTTGGGTTTAATTTTTGGAGCACTGAGTGCGTATTACTGCCAGTGGTCATAATTCTTTGTGTTCCAATTGAATGGGTCATTGGGAACATCACCTGTGAGTTGACAATCTTTTGGATCTTGGATACTTCAAAGCATGGTGTGGAAGATGACTTTGAAACCTCAGCTGATACAGTCCCTAAGTCCTTCAGTTTGGGGCAGCTTCACAAGGCATCTGTGAAAATCTGTGCTACTTTATTTCAGCTTCTCTATTCTCTTTCCAATTTCATTCCTAGTGGATGATTTTGGAGGAGATTTTCTTCTTCCTTCCCTGTGAGATGCTCGTTCCCTGGCTATGCAATGATCATCATTGTACCTGTTTGTGGGGATGAACCTTCTGAATCATTAGGATGGTGGATTCTTCTGTTTTCCACCAGGCTTTTCAATCTTATTGTCCGTATCCTGTCACTGTCACAACAACTCATAGGTATGGCTGATGGAGCTAATAGGCCCCAAGTAGGGTTTGGGTTTCTGTGGGGCAGGGTGCCATGTATGTATAGACTGAGAATCAGCTCCTTTCCCACAGGAAGTGTCTGCTCCTTAGGTAAGCTACGGCTGCTGTATATGGGCAAGAGGCAAGGCAGCACGGGATTGTAATTAGAGAGTTGTGTCCATTGTAGTGACCTGGGATGCAGCTCCATGAGAAGTCAACACGAGCTGCTGAGGTTCATGGGCTTTGGATGAAGGCCGTGACTGTTCTATACCCCACCCGAAAGCAGTGGGTACTCTTCCAAATTTTTAACAAAAGCTTTCAGTCAAGGCTACCCGACAGCAAGTACTGGGTTGTCTGGTTTCTGGGTCTGTCGGTGTCCCCACCACATCTCTTTTGTGATTCCTTGTGCTTGCTGATACGTCTTCGTTGCCGGTGTCATTTTTTTACCGAGGGGGATATCCACAGGCAAATTCTGAGAATTGCCTGTATAAAAGAGATACAGATGAGCTTCCTTCTTGCAAAGCTTAAATACCACAGTCCTCAGCCAGAGCCATTTTTCTGGAGGCCTCTTTTACAAAAAAATTCCCAGTCAGCATGTGAGGATTCACTAGAGAGGGAAGCCTGAACTCAGGGCTGTAAATAGGGTCTGTACTTACCTAACCTGGCATTTACTTTCTAGTACCATTGAAGATTATGAAAGATCGCAAAGTTCATTTCTGTCCTCAGTGCACCGTTAACTCGTGCCTACTTGCCTTACAGTGGAGAGCTGGGCTCTTTTCCCAGCAATTTGCCCCCTGCACCCATTGCCAGCTGATGTTGGTTTCCACAGGCTCCCTGTCTGGTGTTTCTCACAGAGTCTGTATAGGTTGGAGGTTAAATCCAGACTCCTGGATGCTGCTCTCAGCTCTGCCATAAACTGCTTGTCACCCTTGGAAATCCACCTCAGCTACTGAGGTGTGCATCGTAGGTATAAAGTTGCCCAGAGGCTTTATGAAATGCGGTTTGCAGGATATAGCAGCTTGTGTTCAAGGGAGAATGGTGGTGAGTCGCACTTCTGCTGCTAGCAGGAAGTGTCTGAAACATCCAGGAGTGGGTTTCGTTGTTATTGCAGCGTCTGAAGCCAGAGAGGTTCTGCGAATCAGAGTCATATGTTAGGTGCTTTTTCAAGGTTTGCTCTTCTGTGTGAATCTGTGGGGATAGTGACTGATTTAAAATGAGTCTTAAAATCTAAAACCAGCAGGGAGCTGGTCATGGGATGGTTCATAACTTTCAAGTCAGCATCATGGGGCTGGGTGAGACTTTCAAGGTGTCCAGCGTAAGTACTTTCCTGTTGGTAAGGCCAAAGGGAGACCTGAAACAAATGCCCTGGTCCAGCATCCCTCCCTTCTCCCCTCCCTTCTCCCCTTCCACGTTTGGCCAGCTTTGTGAGCTTTGCTCAGCTCCGTTGTCTTTTGCAAAGGCTGGATTCTGCTGCATTTTCATCCCTCTTCATGCCCTATAAATCAGCTATGACCAGTGGCTGCTTGGCTCCTCTGAGAGACCGCAGAGGTGCTGGGAGACACGAGGCAGAGGTGTGCTGGTCCGAGGCTTGCACTGCATTCCGCGGCAGGCAGGGAAGCCAAGGGAGAAGATGAAGATGGGAAGTCACGGTCAGATCAGCAGACAGGGAAGGTCGCTGTTATGCAGCGGGGTGGGAGTGAGGAGGGTTCGTGCAAGTTTAAGGGGCCAGAAGAGGATGTTAAAACAGCCAAGACCAGCTTTTAGTGGATAAGAGATTAGGTTTGGAATGTAGAAAAACAAAAAGGAGGTGACAGAAGGAAGAGGGAGCAGGAGATGATAGGAAATAAAGCCTGGATTATTTTGAATGAAAGAACAGGGCGCCAGTGTCTTGCGCATGTCTCAGATCTCTGATTCCAGACAAGTTTCTGGCAGAATATTGATTTTCTGGGTTCAAGATAAGCTCGACTAGAGCCATTTGGCTGGACTGAATGGTATTGTCAAGCATACCAGTGATTCATATCCACAGGTTTACGTGTTAGAATAAGGAGCTGTTTTTGTGATTGATCCAATTGTCTGAAATCTGCAAATTTATACCAAGGAAAGAGTTTCCCCTGGGGAACTGGGAAGAAGGTGTCCCTTCCCCCAGGGGACTGAAGGTGGATCAGTTGACCTATGCACAGATGTGCAAACTTCCTGACCCTTGCTTCCTAGAGAAAGAGTTAATTTTCAGATCCAATTTTCTTCTTAACCCCAGCTTCCTAGTGTAATGCTGTTATGACCCTATTGGGGTCTTTCTCCATTTTAGTTCTAGGACCAGGTGCTGGAACCCAGGTTAAATTCCAGCAGTCCCAGGAGGACATGTGGGAACACACAGACCAGGGCAGATATAAACACATGATCCAGAGGGAGAGGGATGTGGTTTTTTTCCTAGCTGCCAGAGGGGCAAGGAATTCCTTCTGACCTGTGTGGAGAAGGAACACTTGAAGCAGCCTTGAAGCTCAACTGGGCCCAGCAGCGTCTGCCTCTGCCATGGGCATGACTTGCAATGAGTTGTTGGCCTTGGAGTTTCCTTCTGTAAATGGTGCAGGAGCTGAGCAGAGGGGGGAATCAAAAAGACCCCGGCAACGGGAGCCTCTGAGCAGATTTTAAGTCAGTGGTGGAGCTGAAGGTGAAGCCCAGGCTCAAGCTGTCCCCCTGAAGAACTGTAAGACATCTACCACCTCTACGTGAAAAGAATGCAAAAGAGATTTAGTGAGGAGTGGTGAGATAGGAAAGCAAGACCCTTGATTATTCAGGGTGGGAGGAAAGGGGGAAGCTGTTCCCTGGTGGACTGCAGAGCTGTTACCACAGGGCTGTATGGAAGCAGTCGCTTTATACAACTTTGACAATCCTTCACCATGACAGATGGGACTGTGCTGAAGAACCAACCCTTGTGACAAGTCTTGTAAGGGCGAGCCTCCTCCCTTGTCAGAGATGAAGAGCTGAAGTGATTTGCCCCACATTGCTTAGGAAGCCTGTGGTAGCTTGGGCACTCTCACATTAATTTTTATTGCCCCAATCTGTGCTCTCCATGGGTTCCTCTCTTGCTTATACAGCTTTGGGGGAAGGCCTGCCTTTGTGTTGCTCTACCTGAAACTTCGCTGCAGGCTGACTTGCTCCAACACTTTCTTTTCCTCTCCAGCCATTCTGTGTTTCCTGGTGAGTGCTCTGGGGATAACAGCTGGATCTCACCGCCTCTGGAGCCATCGGTCCTACAAAGCCTCGCTGCCCCTGCGGATCTTCTTGACTATTGCAAACTCCATGGCCTTCCAGGTAAGCACCTCCTCAGTGTGCCACTGGTCCTCAGAAGGAAGTGCTCTCCGAGTCCCTGTCTCAGATACAGGGCACAAGCTGATGGAGAGGTTCCTCTCTCCTACTACCTCTTTTTAGGAAACAACCTGCCTTTTCCATCTAACGCTGCAGTGCTAGGGTCCGTCTCATTGTCTTGTCACCTTGTCTTGTCAGAGATGACAAGATGAACCGGGTGGGGAGAGGATGGTTGGCCAAGACCAGGGGTAGGAAAGCTCTCCAAAGCAGGGATGTACCCTTCCCTCAAGGTGTGGTCTCCCTATGCTTGCTCCAGGTCCTGTGAAAGAGGTGTGGAAGTGCTAAGTGCTCTCCTGGTGTTTGGGTTGCCTCACCCTCCTCTTGCTGCATGGCTGATAAGGGGGGAGACATCTGCACAGCCCAGGGAGTGTGGAATTTGCTGCTGCAGAAAGACCAAAAACTTGTTGAAACTATGCATTTAGGGGGATGCTTCTCTGGTTCGGAAGAGTGATAGTTAGGAATAACCCTGTTATAAGTCACACCACTGGCTTCCAGAGAGTCATCCCAGGTCAGAGATGTTTCAAGGAGAGAAGGGTTGGGCCCATTCAGAGTGGCACAAGTGGCTGCAGGCAGCTGATAAGCACCTCAGTATATTGCCTAACCACTCACGAGAGCACTTCACAGTCCACAAAGCAAACAAACCGGGAAGTCCTTAGGGACTGTAGAAAGTAGCAGGAGGTGGCCCTTTAGAAGAAGTTAGAGTAAAAACCCAGATTTGCATGGCACAGAAAAATCCTGGTGGTCTCAGGTTTGCTGCTCTGAGGCAGCTCCAACGGCACTCCGTCCTCCAACTGTACTTGAAGGGACTTCATGCAGGCTTGCTCGTGTGTAGGAAGTACTCGGAAGGGTGGCAGGGTGCAGCACTGCCTGCTAGAAGAAGGTAAACAGAAAAGTATCAGTGCTCTGCCCCAAAGTAATTCTCCAGCTGAGGTATGGGGGAAGGGTAAAGCCCAAGTGGACCAGGTATTTTAGAGATGTTATCTCCCTTTTCCCCCCTGTGTAGCTGTAGAGGATATCACTTCATTGACATGTAATCAGGACAGGGTGGGGATGGTTTTTTCAGCCTTTCTAAAACACTTCACTTTCCTATTCTCTGTTAGTACCGAACCAGAGTCTTTCATGAGGAAGAGGAAGGACCAAGCTGTTGAATCCAGCTACTGGTCCAGCACTCAGCAAGGGAACAGGATGGGTTGCTGTGTATTGGCTAGTCCCACACAAAGACCATCTTTCACAGGGTTATAGGGCAGAGGGGGAAAGAATTTGCTGAGCTATTGCTCTAGGGGATAGGAACAGACAAAGATGAGAGACAGACAGATATTTCAGCTTCAATAGGAACTAATCCAAAGTTTTACTGAAAATTCAGTATCATTCCCCATGGATTTTTTTTTTTAATAGTTAATTTCAATGAGATCAAGAGAAGGTTTATTTTCAATTTATCTCATTCCTGTTAGTGGCAGCAGCTCTAAGATCAGACTGGTAACTTTTAAGGCCAGATAAGACTACAGATTATCTTATCTGAGGTCCTTCAGAAAATGCCTGTTGGCTGCTCAGAGACGTATGGCTTGCGTTTTCAGGGAATTCAGGAATTCTGCCCCTAGTTGGCTTCTCCACCTGCAAGACCGGGCAGCTGCAGCGCAGAGAAGCTCTCCTGGTTATAGGCTATAGCTGGAAACTCCCAAGGAAGGCAACGTTCTCTTAGGCTTTGCTTGCTGGTCTCAGAAAGCCATGATTTTCAGACAAGGTTGCAGTTTAGAGATTGTCCCAAAATAAGATCTGTAGAAAAGATATGTGCTAAGTTTGGGTCAGGATTCTGACTCTTCAGTTTTGAGACCCCTGATCTGTGTTTGTGGTGGATGAGGTGCTTCAGCTGGGGTACATGGTCTCTTTCAAAATTTGTGACTCCTACCTCCAGCAGAAGGATTTCCAGGAGACAGGGAAGGCCTCTGCAGTTTTTTAAACCCAAGCTCTCCATCAGCTTTTAGGCTGGGATTTCTCACATTACCTGATGCTGTGCAGGGTCTGGGAAGTAAGAGAGACTTTCAGTCACAGGTGAAACATTTCCAGCATAGTACTTTATATATACATTTCCAATACTGGCTGTGCTTCTCTGCTTACTGGCTGGGGAAGGCTGCTGGGCCACCCTCTTCTGAGGGGATGCTGAGAGACCAAGCTCTGGCTAACATCAGTGAGGGCTGGTGATACTTGGAGGTGCTCAGGATTTGGCTGGAAGGAAGGCAGCAGTTCCCAGTATTTGGAAACAAGTGAGAGTTGAATCCTGGCCCATGTCTATCAATGCCTTATTGCATGGCCTGCAGGTAAATCATTTTATCTCAGTTGAAGGTGGAGTGGTTACAGCACTTGAGAGGGAATTGAGGACTTGTGTCTCTGCTACAGGGTCCCTGTGTGGATAAGTCATTTGGTTTTTCCAGGCAAGAAATAGGGATGATTATGCCGCTTCCCTACCTTGAAAGTGTTTTGAGGAAAAGTCCTTATGAGATTAAGGAGCATCTTGTGTAATACAGGCAATAGAGGCATGCTTCGATCTGTTTCATGTTTTCTAGGAGGGTGTAATATATGGCTTTAAGCACGTCAAAATCTTGGTGTAAAGGAATGAGTACAGGCTCATGAAAATCTCTTCTTAAAACTGGCCAAAACAATCATTTGTTAATACAAATGATGAAAGCTTTGACGATTTCCAAACTGCATTGATTTTGCAGCTTAAATGGAACAGTTACGGGGCTGAAGGGGCATATTTTTTGTAATTGTCATTGAAATGGTGTGTTTATTCTATTTCTAAAGAGGTGCCTTTGTTTTAACACCATTTGATTTCCAAGGAAAAAAAAAAAGTTAAAAGAACTCGCCCCCAAGTTAAACAGATGTCATTTGGCAATCCCAGGAAAAGCAAGACAGGTTGACCCATGGGAAATGTCAGGGTGGAGGGAAGGGGCAGGTTGATCAATCCCAGCTGGCACTGCGTACGGACGGGGACAAGTGACCAACAAGAGCTGAGCGTGTGAGGGAGGAGGCACTGACTGGCCAATGGGGGCTGGCTGTTGCAGGGGTGGGGGAACAGGCTGGCCAGTCAGAGCCTGTGATGCTGTAGAGGATGTGCAAACCAAAGACTAAAGTTAACCAATTAAAAAAAAGAGAAAAGGCAGCCCACCAAAGAAGCAGATTTCAAAGAAAATTGAAGTGGTTGAAGATCCAACCTCTGTTTTAAAAGCCAAAACCCCCAAACTCTAAAGAAAGATAAAGTGACCGATAGGAGTTCAGGTCAATGGGATGTAGGTGTCTAAATGTTTTAGGCCTTTTGTTAATTTGAAGGGAACATCTCCAGCCCTGGCCCTAAGTCTCCGCTCCTGTTGCCTTGCAGAATGACATCTACGAGTGGGTCCGGGACCACCGTGTCCATCACAAGTTCTCCGAGACAGACGCAGACCCTCACAACGCCATGCGGGGCTTCTTCTTCTCCCACATTGGCTGGCTGCTGGTGCGCAAGCACCCAGATGTCATAGAGAAGGGCCAGAAGCTGGACCTGAGTGACATAAAGGCTGACAAAGTGGTGATGTTCCAGCGGAGGTGAGTGGTGGGGTAAGCCCCGGCACAGAGCTGTGTGGGATGGAGCAGGGACCCCTCAAATGGGCTGGGGACCCCAAGAGCCTTTGATAGAACATGAGGGAATTGAGGGCATCATGTGAGAAATGTGAGTCTTCAGTCTGCCCGAGGCTTTGCTGTGGGATGAACTGCGGGAAATGAACTGTGCCTCTCCTATAGGAAGTACTTAGGAGCTAGTGCTACCTCCAACCTTCCCACACCCCTTTCTTGCCTGCCTACCCTGTAGCATCTTGCCAGCAGCAGGCTGAGCTTCCCACCGCAAAGCACCTCCACGCCTGCCTGCCCACAGCCCAGCTGCTGCTTTGGCTGGCCCAGAGCCCACCACGGGTGCCTCTGGGCCATCCTTGGAGATGTTGTGGTACACCTTCTGCCCCTCTCCCATTAGTCTCCTGGAAACAGCGTGGTGAGAGAGGAGTTGAAAATGGGGACGTGAGAGAGGCAGTCACTGGGAAGGACAGTCTTGATTCACTGGTGCCTCTTGGATGGGCTATCTCTCAGCTGTCTGGGGCTATACTGGGACTGATACCCAGCGGAGGCGAGCCTGTTACCAGGGCTGCAGGGATGGGGGACTGAATCCATATCGTAACCACCCTCGCTCGGGAGGTCCCTAGCCATAGACCAAGCAAGGTCTATGGCTCTCCTCCTTTTTGTGCCTGGGATTTTTCTTGTGGGTCATCAGGGTGGTTCAGCTTCCTCTACTCCCATCCCTCTAGTGTGAGAGACCCCACATGCTCATCTTTTTGATGGGGCAAGTGTCCCTTCCTTGCACTTGTTGGTGGGATGTATTGGTAGGAGGGCCAAGTCTGCAAGGAAGAGTTGCAGCACTGGGCCAGAGCTGGAGAAGGGACCTTCTGTGGAACTCTGCAAGCTTGGGGTTGCCTTTATGGGGACCAACATAACTGAGAAGCAAATGGAAGATGAGGCCAAAAGCAGCAGCTGGTGTCTGGACTCATGGTGCTGGGGACATTGCTCTGTGCACATGTGAGTTTGAGACAGGGAGAGCAGGAGTTTAGTCCGAGTCTCCTGCCTGGTGGTAAGACTTGGGAGTCTCCAGGAATGGCTTCTGCGCCTCCAGGGCAAACGATGCAGGGCTCAGGGGTGAGGTATTTCTGCACTTGATTTTCCCTGTATAGCTGAGCGTGAATCCTCTAAAGGGAGGACTGAACCAGGCCTTCCTGTCCTGCCGCTGCCACTGAGCACTTTCCTCCTGGTCCCTTCCTTTCCAGATACTACAAGCCCTCAGTGGTGTTGCTGTGCTTCACGCTGCCCACTGTAGTGCCCTGGTACTTCTGGGACGAATCCATCGTCATCAGCTTCTTCATTCCAGCTATCCTGCGCTACACCATAGGGCTCAATGCCACTTGGCTAGTGAACAGTGCTGCTCACATGTTTGGCAACCGGCCGTATGATCAGAACATCAACCCACGGGAGAACCCCCTGGTCAGCCTGGGGGCCCTAGGTATGTTCAGCATCCGTGTCTTCTGCCGCGGGTAGACTGTAGAGCGGGGACTGCCCCTTGGGGCTGCTGCTGCTTCTAGGAATTTGTGTGAATCCAGGTGTCCCCATTTTCCCCCGCACCCTTCCCCTCCAGCCTTTGCATCTGGGGGTGTTTCCCAGGCTGGCCAGTGTGTACCTAAGGGCAGTGGGGTTATCAGCTCCCACCAGCCTCTCTTCAGGCTGGAAAGGACTCTGCTACACTTAGCACCTCCTTATCTCAATAGCAATATTTTATTTACCCTGCTCGAAGGTCTCTCTGCCCTGTTCACCAGAGTGAAAAATGTGTGCTGCAGTCTCTGCTTATCTGTCTTGGATTTGTCAGCTTGAAAACCAGCAGATGCACATTTGGACATGTTCTCAGGGCAGCTGGTGATTTTGGGGGTATTTGAGGATGAGACAAGCCAGATCATCTCGTGTTTTCTTGAAATTTTGGGGACCTAGGAAAGTACATCCCAGGGTCAGCATTTGCCCTGATCTGTTCTCCCAAGCCCAAATCCTCACCTGATTTGCATCACTGTATGTCACTGGGGCTGCACTGATTTCCACCACTGAAGGATCTGCTCCTGGATTTTTAGTAGGGAGGGATTTGAACTGCAGAGACTCAGGGGGTAGGAGCAGGAGTCCAGCCGATGTCATTGAAGGGGCGAGCACTGAAGCCAGCGTTGACAGTGTCCGGAGCAGAGGGTGGCTGACTGGGGTTGATCGCTTAGTAGAAGTCTATCTGCGTTATTCCCATCTGGAAACGCCCTTTGGATTTTGGCATTAGGACTGCCAGTGTTGTAGGAGTATTGATTGGCCTGGCTTGTCGGGGACTTGCTGCAGGTCTAGCTGGTAGCTCAACCAATACTAGAAGGTTTCTCATGGTAGCAGAGGAAAAGCCGTTAGGATTCCCTGGTGTTTTGGTGGAGTCAGTGAGCCTTTCTCAGTTGCTCGCCACACACTTGTTTTCCTCTAAAACGCCATAGGTCCTTTATGACTGCCATTGCCTCATTTGGGCCAGCACAGGCATGCTGGACCATGCCCAAATGAGATGGGGTAGATTATAGAGAGGTGAAATTGGGCTGAGAGGAGGGAGGAGCCTGGACTCAATCCAGACCCTGTTTCAGGAATGTGGTGCTTTGGGCCAAGAGAAAGGGCCCATCACCTAGAGCTCTGCAACATCCTCTCCCTGGTCATGTTTTGTAGGAGAAGGCTTCCACAATTATCACCACACCTTCCCCTACGACTACTCCACCAGTGAGTTTGGCTGGCGCTTCAACTTAACCACAGCCTTCATCGACCTCATGTGCCTCCTGGGGCTGGCCAGTGATCGCAAGAAGGTCTCCAAGGAGGTCATCCTGGCTCGGAAAATGCGGACTGGAGATGGGAGTCACAAGAGTGGCTGAGTTCCTGCTCCCCTTCACACACGCATCCACACCTCTCCTTCCTCCTTTTTTCTCCCTTTTTCCCTTCCAGACCCCTCTGAACACGCTGGACAAAGGTTTAATGTTCTGTTTACTAACTACTGAATAATGCTACCAGTTTGCTTAAGATAATGATAATGCGTTTTAACCCCCCTCCCACGCTGTATTTTACGTGATGTATTTAAGATCTAGGACTCTGCCTTTATAACGCAAGACCACCCCTTTCCCTCCTCTCCTTTTCCTTTCCGTTCTTTCTCTCCAGCCCCTCTCCCCTGTCTCCCGCTTTACGTCGTCCCGGTCTGTCCCTGGCAGAGGAGCTGGTAGGAAGCAGCCCGGGGAGGCCCATCGCAGCCAGCTGTGTACCATGGAGTTAAGGGAAGCCTGTACCAGCCAGCTGAAGAGTTGAGCCAAAGTCAGTGACCCTCTCTCCACTACCTTCCCCCCGAAACTCCTTCCTCTGTCCCTCCTCCTTTCTCAAGGGCTGCTGACACACATGGCATGGCTAAACTGCTCTCCCTGGGAAAAGCAGCCACGTCCCCTTCCCTTGCCATTGGAAAGAGAGTTGTCTCTTTCCAAGATGTCTCTTGGGAAGTGTTCTCCCCTGCTCCCCACCGCACAGCCTCTCTGGCTGGGGAGAGGAGAGCCCCCACGCTCTCTCAGAGCCCCAGCCAGGTCCACTGATGGCTGGGGCCTCTGATGGCGGCAGCGGGCACTGGAGGGGGAGCCTTGGTGGCCTTATTACCTCCCGGCTCTGGCGTCGCAGCCTCCCTCCCTGCGCTGCCCGCTGTGCCCCGTGCCACCAGGGACTGAAGGCAGAGCCGGGCTCCGGGGTCCGCAGCCCCTTTGGAGAGCCACAGCGAGGAGGGGGACAGACGGGGTGGGGCGGCACCGGCCCTGGGGGGTTTTGTTTGCCGCTGCCGCTGAGATTTTTGCCAGCAAACAGGACTTTGCCAAAATGGAGAGGGGGAGAACGATGTAAACCAAAGCTCCACCGCTGAGTTAAGCTGCTTTACGTGTGGGAGGGGTCCCTGCTGGGCGGCAGGCGGATGTCCTGGTGTCCGTGCCTGCCCTGTGGATCCGCATCCTGTGCTGAGCGCAGGGACGGGGCAAGGGAGTGCCTGCTGGCATAGGGAGGGGTGAGGGTGTCCGCGGGAGCAGGCCTCGCCATCCTTGTGGGCTCCGCTCGGTCGATTAACAAGTGCCTGAGAAACACCAATGCGGGGCCAGGCAGCACAGGGGGCTTGAGGGAGTTGAGACCTCTGAGACGAGACACTGCCGCCAGTGTGGGCCACCTCCGGGCTTTCCTGCCCGTGGGCGCCGGGGTGGTTTGCAATTCCCTTCTCCTCTGAGGGACTGGGAGGCACTCCTGAGGGAGCGGGAAGGGGAGGTGAAAGCAGCTCCTTGTTAGTCACTTAGCTTGCCTCCCGGCCCCCTTGGCAAGCCATTTTGCCACCTCGCTCGGCGCGGCAGGCAGCGAGGGCGGTGAGCCTGCGGAAAGGTCAGTTATATCACCGAGCCGATGTGGGCACGCAGCCGGTGGGTGTGCTGGGGGAAAAAAAGTCCTTGTGGGTGTTGTTCCCTGCAAGTTCCAGAGACCACAGCTTGAGTTCAGGAGGTGGGTTAGATTCTGGGCATTGTGGCCCCGAGCCCATCACTGGGCTGAACATCCTTTTTTCCTCCCCCTTAACTCTCTCCATTATTATTAATTTTTATTATTCTTATTAGTTGTAGCAATAGTATTATTTTTTTTGCTTAAATGCATCAAATGGAGCTGGAGGAAAGCACAAGAGGTGGCCGGAACAAGGCGATGTTGGAGTGGGGTTTGCAGCGTCTCCCTTATTCAGGCAGGCCAGGCTGGGCAGAGGTGGAGCGGATGCCAACTTCCTTGCCTCAGCTCTGCCACGTAGCAGCCGGGCAAGCTTCACGGGAGCGAGTCTCTGCAGCTTTGTGTGCTCCTGCTGCTGCAAAACTCACCAGGAGCCAGGACAGCTCTGTTGCTCTCCTTATAAAAGAACACTTGTTACTCAGAAAAAAGTCCTTCTCCTCTCCTTTCCCCTCCCTGCCACTGCCACGGCCTTTTATTGCTCAGCAATGGGACCCTTCAAGGTTTTGAGCGATGTGGTCTCCAGCCGAGACGTACAACAGGGAGGAACGAAGCAGGGAGCCCTTCAGCTCGCGGTGTTAGGAGACAGCATCCTTACCTCTCCAAGGCTCGTGACTGCCTGGGGGCTGGCTGGGGCAAAGGGGCTGTGGCTAGAATTGTATCCTACCATTTAAAAAAAAAAAGCCCTCAAAAAAAAAGAGAAACACTGTTAGCTTTGTAATTGTGGGGTGACTTTGCTCTAGTCTAAACCCTTCTGAACTGATGGAAGTCTCCAGAGAGGATGAATTTGCTCCAGCCAGTAATTTGAAAGAGGTGTGGGGAGGGGAGAAGGTGAGGAGAATGATTTCCTTCCTCCTGGTGCCCTTAATGTGTTGTGTGACATACCCTACGGTAGAGAAGTGTGCCGTGACATGCTGCAATATTTCACATCCTCTCAGCAGAGAAGCAGTGTTTGACATCAAGGGTTCCTTTCAAATTTCGAGTGCTGATTCAGGTCCAGAATCTGGAATTAGGGTGGAAGCTGAGGAGCAGTAACCAAACAGTCCTGGTGTTTGCCCAGTCACTTTAAAGGTAGATGGGCAAATATCTCTGGGTGCCTTAAATCTTTCTTTAATATACATAGGAGTATTGACAGCTATTTGCCGTATTTTTTTCTTTTTTTTTTTTTTTTTTTTCTGAATTACGAACATTCAAGGGGTTTCTCAATTATTTAATTGCCTACATTGAACTGTGGGTGCAGGTGATTTTGAATGTATTTGAGTTAGAATTTTTGTTAGATTAAGAAACAGATACAACACTTTAAGTAGAACTTTGAGAGATATATATATATATACACACACAACTCTAAATATATATATATATTTTTGGTGGCATGTTTGTATCCTGGATGCGTTGTCTGTATGTTTAGCTTAAATGAGTCTGTAAGAGGTGGAAGCAGAGAAGGCAGCAGTGGGACCTCGTGGCTGGAGCAGCCATTCTCCTGAGACCTGTTCGTGGCTTAGCTACTCACTCACTGCGTGATTTGGGACAAAGTCAGTTAAAAACTCTCCGTGCCTCAGTTTCCCTATCTGTAACAGGGGGTTACGCCCTGCCTCCCAGGGGTGTGGTGAGGCTCGCTGCCGACCGGCCAAGTGCAGAGGAGGGAGGCGTACGTACCACACGCACACCGCTGCTGGCAGAAGCATGGACGGGTTTGTTTTCCAAAACCGTTCCCAGCCCCGCTGGTATTCAGAAGAGCCGATGCCCTAGTGTTGGGTGTTCAGGGAAGGATTGGAAAGTTGAATCTGCACATTGTCTAAGCTCTGTCACTGTTGAAATGTGAGTAGGATACGATTTTTCCCAGCTTAGGGATTTCTGCATAGTAGTATCTCTGTTTTGTGTACTGGAAAAGAAAAAAAAAAAACCTTTTTGAAATAATTTCTACTAATATGGAAACAGACATCTGGTTGTGCTGATCTGAAATTTTATTTGTTCATAATAAAAATGTTACTTTAAAACTTGTTGGCCTGATGACATGGCGGGCTGGGTGCAGTAAAGCACGCGACGCCCCATCGGGATGGAGAATGCTACGCGTTACCCTTTCCAAACCCTCCTCCCTTCCAGGAGAACCAGGGAAAAAACCTCTGGCTCTTTAAGCGCTGGGAATGAGCAGATTATAATGGCTTTCATACTCCAGCGCAGCGCGGGCCGGCACGCCCTGCCAAGGCTGCCCCTGCGCCGCAGGGTTACTGCAGGTTAATTCCAGCCGGGGCCTCTTGCCAGAGCCTTGCGGCTGATGGATGTACATGCAGCATAACACGTAATACCGGCAGCCCGTCTCCCCGGCCAGGCACGGCCACCGCAGCGTCAGGCGGGTTCATTAACCTCAGCGAGGGGGAGTTTTCCTCCTGCAAGAGCGAGCGTCCCTGCTCTCCCCACCCCTTTCACAGCTGGAGGGAAGTGAAAGGAGAAGGGGGAAATCCCCGGAGCAAATCTCATTTTAATCCATGTTAGCTTCCCCACTCCCCCACCCAACCGCCCTTCAAACATCTGATCCTAGCAGCGAATAAGGCCATCTCTGCATGGCACCAGCTTGCTCCATGCGGGAGCAGGCAGAGGGGATGGCCTTGTTTGCAGCAACTTTACCACCTGCAGCACCCGGGGACCACCGAGCCAGCCCACGTTCGCTGGCACAGCCGGCATGCCGAATTCCTTGGCAAAACTGGCCTATGCTTTGGTTTCCAGTTGCAGCTGCTGCTGCCAGAAAGCCCTTTGGGTGGGAAGGCCATAGCCAGCACGCTGCAAAACAGAACGCAGGGGAGAGCACGGGAGCGTGCGCCTGCGCGAGGGACAGAGGGAGAAGAGGGTTATTCAGGAGGAAGGTCTGGGCTCTTCCGGCAGCCACGTTCTCCCACCTGGAGGTGTGTGACCAGCCCAGGTAATGATGTGATGTGTGGCTGCTCTGAGCTGTGGAAAAGAGCAAACAAAATCCTCTGGTCGCAGAAGTATGTCCTTGGAAGTGACAGAGAGGTGCTGTCTCTGATAATCCGGTGCACTTTTGATCCCACCTACGCCAGCAACAGCCCCTCCTAAAACAAGTGAAACAGAGCAGGCAAATCTTCAAACCTCCTGATTATTCAGCCAAGCCTAAAAATAAAGTTAATGATCCCTCTGTCAGGATTTCATGAGAGTGGAACTCAGATCTTGGCCTCTCCCTCTTCGTTAAAGGCTGTTATTAAATCCCCTGCCCAAAGTATGTTTTCCATACTATCAAGCCCTTTAGCAGCGCCAGCGCAGCATTTTGAGCTCATTGCCTGGAAGTGTTTCACACGTGATCATTGCTCCAGGTTTCCTATGTAATCCGTGAATTAGGGTTGCAATTCCAACGTACCCCAACTTTGCTTCTCTGAAGACCTCCCACCCACCAGGGAAGGGGAGGGAAGAGTTAACACACCAGCCAGCTCTGCTGGGAAGGAGAGGACAGGCAAACAAGTGCCTGCTTGTTCAGACCCAGCAGCCGAGGGAGTGCAGGGAGGGCTGCACGCCTGCGCTGCTGGCTGTCAGCAGCCAGTTGGAGAGTTTGCTGCATCTCCTCACCCTGGACACAACACGCAGGAGATGCCAGTGTGGTCTCCGGCGGGGGAGGGGGGGGGGGGGGGATAGACCAGTTCCAGCTGCAACCCCCTCCCCACAGCTGGGATGCAGTGACCACAGCTGTGAGGAGCCCAGCATCCCCAGGCCAAGACCCTGGGAGTGGGACTGGGGAGGGTGCCTTGGGAAGGGCAGAGGTCCCACCGGGAGCTGCCCAGCAGCAGGGCTGGGTGCCAGCTCTGCACTGAGCATGGGCTCCCCCACAGCTGGGATGCAGTGACCACAGCTGTGAGGAGCCCAGCATCCCCAGGCCAAGACCCTGGGAGTGGGACTGGGGAGGGTGCCTTGGGAAGGGCAGAGGTCCCACCGGGAGCTGCCCAGCAGCAGGGCTGGGTGCCAGCTCTGCACTGAGCATGGGCTCC
>NW_009207633.1:0-16016 GCF_000690835.1 Fulmarus glacialis
GGGTGGGGGGTGGGGGTGGTTTTTTAACATTTTTAACATTTAGCCTAACAAGTGTCATAATCCTCCTCATTCTGTTCACTTTAAAATTATTTCAGATTTTTTTTAAGGATGCCCTCCTTCTTTGCCTTACCTTGCTGTCCAAGCTCTGCTGACTTCTTTTAGGTTTCTTTTTTTTTTGATAAGTGGAATACTTTTGCTTAAAGAGACAAATGATGACTTTCTGTAGTTCTTGTCACCTGCAAAGCTTTTACTCTTTTAGCTGTTCATTTTAGTTTTGTTTCATCAAGTTTTTTTGCTTGTATGAAGAGCTAATGCTAACTTTTGGGTTGTTAACACTTAGAAGTTTCTTCCCTCTGAAACTATAAGCAGCAGGTGGTGTTAAAATTGTTTAAGAATGTTAGATTGAAGTAATAGTTCCCAATTTTACGTCTATTTATTAAAACTGAATCAGCAGCCTTTATAAAGAAAAAATAAAATTCTTCCTTTCTAACCATAATTTATTTTCCTGCACACTATTGAAACAATTTAGCAGCAGCAAAGGAATTAATTTTGTAGATAATGCTACTGACATTTCAGAAACACTTTTTTTTCCTCCAAAAAGCATCTGACAGGCCAGATCAAATCCACGCTACATAAAATATAAACCTACTATAGCAGTTAACTAGAACATGGAATTACTCATTCTACCTGACAAATGGTACACACAGATATATCCCCCCCGTTACAGATTTAATAAATTCAGCTTGGATACATGAAACAAGCAGCTGGCATAAGCAACAAAGCCAAGGATATAAAAACTGACCAGTTACAGGAAAATAAAGGAGGCAACTTATAGAAGGACTTGCAAGGAAGGTAAGAATTACCCAATGTTTTAATATTTAGACCCATTTTAAGGAAACAAACACACAAAGCCTACTTGCTACTTTGTTACCTTACAGTACACTTCAAAGAATGAACAAACTATAGTGGAAATGACAAATTTGCAGTAGTAATAGCAAACGTGCATAGCAATTTTCACCAAAGAACGTCAAGATATTTTAAAATTTCACAGATCGAAACAGTAAGATGATCAAAAATGAGATGAGTATGCTGGGATACATAAGTCATTAGCAGAGCTCAGATACCTTGCTTCTCTTTTGATGTGCAATATCTATGCCCTGACATGCCGATGCTTCCACAAAAGCACGTTTTTTGTAGTCAGCTCTGAAATGTCAGGCAGCGATGCCGTCACCACGGAAAGGCAGCACGTCATGCTGTCCTCCACGTGAGGGGACATCCTGTAGGATTTTAAGGTGTTTCCTTCATTTCATTAGCACCATTTTTATGTTCTTCTTCCAACTCAACATGCAGGGACACCACACACCTTGAAACACCACTCCCCAGGCTGATAAGATTCAAAATTAGTTAACAGCAGTTCCCGATTGCTTCACATAGGCAGTGCTAACTTAAATATTATACAGCAAGTAAAAATTAACAATAAAATTGACATAATGGCTAGATAAACCAGTTTGATATCCGTAATAAGAAATCTCTCAAGCATTTGGCTGATGAGAAAGGTATCATGTGCTTCTCAAAAGCACAGTGCTAACTACAGTAGTAAGTGAAAGATGCAAACCCCCTGGTAATTATGCAAATAATATTCCCGATAATAAATCTTCAGCTCCTCATTAGGTTGAGGCCACAAAACCCATGTCTCTCCTGCACAATATTAAGAATCCAAGGGTTTAAGGCATAAGATGAGGCTGTACCTTGGTTGTAATTCCTCTCCATTTTCCTTTGTTCCCGTATTTTAAAATGACAAAATATTAAACATTTGTTTACCACACTGTAATTGCTCTTCAACAATAACATTATCATAGAGGTGAAAAAGCATTGAGAAATGTCTGCAAAAGATACTAATACTCAAGCGTACTTAGGTGAAATTTGTTTTTAAATTGTGATTTGGAAAAGTAACATGGGCAATAGATTTTTACTTACACAGCATAGATAAAGCTATTGCTTTTTGAAGTGATTGGTTTCCTATGTTACCAAACAATAAGCCTTAGAAAGCTTCGATTTCATTTCAGATACAGAGGGCCAAACAAATATTTATATAGATGCTGATATAAGTAATCCCACTTATTTTAATAGGAATGCTCACATAAGTATTTTAAATTTTTTTCCTTGAAAAATACCAATTTGCTTACTGTTTACACTCACGTAATTTCAAAAAAAAAAAAAAAAAGGCATATTCACACCTCAGAGAATAATAATTATTGTTACAAAGAAGAGTCAATACAGACTCAATATAGCAAGCAATCACTATATATAAAAAGTTATAAATCTGCCAGACATTTGAAATGGACTGAAATATATAGTGTCAGTTTTCAGAGGAAAACAGCCAGCCATATTTTACAACTTCCTTGTCAGGAAGTTTTTATACATCAGCTCTAATGAAATATGATTCTTTGATACACTAAGCTGGTTCTAAGGTTTGAGACAGTCATCAAAAGTCAGACTTTTTGTTGTTGTTTTCTAGCACATAAGAGACTTCAAAACCGATACTTTTTGAATTCTTATTGTTAGCCAGATTTCTAGCCCAGAAATATTATGGATTTCCTTTACATATGAAGTAATTAATTTCTAGAGAAGTTCTCCTGTAATCTGTAGCTTCTTAACATGAAATAACCAAATTTAGTAAATAGAATATTGTATTACTTTTCCACCCTCTGAAAAAAAGATGTTTAATATTATCCACACACATAAGAAGACATATTATACTTGCAACCTTCACAAAAGTTAGGCTATTCTTAAGATAGGGATATTTGACAAAAAAAAAAGACATAAAATAAAATTACATAATATTAACTAGTAATAAAGAAAAAAAAACAAGAAGAGATCTGCTTTCCTCCTCTACCAGTAGTTTGAAACAAGTCACGGTTGTTTGAAAAATTTGAAACTTCTACAAAAGTTTCTGAACTTACAAAACGCTGTGCCTTCTGACGCTCCTCTTCTGTCGCAGCTCTCTCACGAAGAATGGCTCGAGTCAAATGTTCATTTGAAGAAATCCTTTCTCGTTCCAGAAGTTTGCCAAACTCATCACGTACATACATTTGTTCTTGTTTCAATCTACAGAAGGTGGAGGGAAATTTAGATTGAAGGTATATTTTCCAAATGTAGTTTAAAAGGACATAGGCCCAGTCACTTTAAAAGCAGTCACTGTAATAAATTATGATCGGCTTAAAGACACCTGAATATGAATATTCACTAAAAATTCCAGAAGTCTACTTCAGATTAAAGTGTCAAAATCAGGATACACAAATTTAACAAGTCTTAGTAACACTATGAAATCACACAAAATAAAATCCATTCAAGAGCTTTACGAAAACATATCTTTAAGTAATAAGAATATGCATGAAGCTCTGGTTGTTGGTTAGTCGGTTTTGTTCTGTTTTTAAGGAAGCCTTTTTCCACGAAAATCCCTCTCTCTGCCAGCCAGTGGGCACCCCACTTCCAGCTAAAAGCTCTATTCTTTTCTACAATGGGATAATGCTTTCCTATCTCTGGACACACCATAAACCCAAATACTGCATCTATTTACCAAGCTGCAAAAAGACGGAACAACCATAATGAACCTTTCCCAGCTATTTGAGAGGGTAAGATGAAAATAGCTATTGAACTTGTTGCAACAGAGTTAATAAAGGCAACTCCAGTCCCAGAAAATTCTCAACATTTACATGTCACAAACCATAAATATATTTGAAATCTTCACTATAGTACTTGATATAAGCACACCATATCTAATTTTCATGAAAATACATACATATAAATTGTTTAGCTAATAAAACTTATCTGTTGCATGTATGTTGTGACACTGAACACAGAGTCAGCATTAGGGAACTCAGAATAGTAACGGCAGTATCAAACACTGGTTTTCAAATAGATTTTTGAAAGAGTGATGGAAAGGAAGCTTAAGTATTCTCAGTGCATTTATATGTTGTCAAGGGAGCTTCAGAGAACAAATCATAATGAGCAGGGTCACTTTGTAAAAGGTACTAGCATTACAGTACATTAGATTCTTCCCCAGGGAAAATATTTAAGTGAGGTGGGGAGGAAAAAAGACAATTACAAGATGTATTACTACTGTGCTCAGACACAACCCTCTGAAACGCAGCAACCAACTGGGAATCTTTATAAAAAGTTTATTAAGCAGCATCTTCAATTACTCTAGCAAAAAAGTCAGATTATGCAGACATGGACCAAATTCCATTAAGTGATTTCCCAAGGTCCCCCAAATTATTCCAGCAGCATTGATATAACAAATCCTTCACACAATCAATGGTGCAGTCAAAACACGCTGGTTGTCTTTTCGATTGGAGAAATCATGTTTTGTCTAAAAAGAAAAAAAAGTGTCAAAATAGAAGTCTTAGCAGCTTTTTCTTGTGAGAGACAGCAGAGAAAGCATTTAGCATTTCCAGAGACTGAAGTAAGCTCCTTCCTCATCCTTTCTGGATTTTACTCCCCACAAGTGGTTTTCCCCTAAAAATGTCTCCTCTTTATGCATACTGTACACCTAGCAGAGTAATTAAAGTATACAAAAGCAGGCAATATCTGAAAAAGGCTGCCAGAGGTTTCCACATTACAAACTCTCCAAAATAAAAAAAACACTTAGATGTTTACATCTAATTCTTGGCAAATTATTCCTGTATTTGACACGAGCTCAGTTAGTCTTCTCAAGTCTTCTCCTTCTGGCCCCCAGAATTACAAACCTTTGCAAGGTCTCCTCTCAACCTCTCTCGCAAAAAGAAGAAAGTCAGTTTTCCTAACACTTAAAAATAATGGGCTCCTAATGTCAAGATAAACTCTTTGATGGCTTAACCTGACTGCTGTTACATTCAGCTTCCCTGCTAAGTACACTACAGAGGGACGGGATGTTCTTTTCTACTTTTGCCAAAACTCTGCGTGTCCTTTGCTGCAAACTTGCTACAAGACGATGACCCAGAACCTCGTCTACATTCGCAAGTCGTCTGACTCCCCACCCTACAGCGAGCCACTAAAAAGCTTTTCATCAGAAGCTCTAACATCCCACAGAATTAGCAGACAGTAACACAGCTGTGGGTACGGCCACGCCAGTGACAGAAGGGATGGCTATATAATGCTGGTTTCCCCACAAGCAGAGAACTCGGGGCAAGACTTGCTATTTCGACCTTAACCAGCCCATTAAAATTAGTCCAGGTATCTCAATACTACCTTGTAGCCATTCCAGTTCTGAATATCTTCTTGGCCATGAATAGCTGTATCCTACCACAGCAAGAGAGGAAAGGATGGGAATAGGACATCCAAAATTGGCACCCAGAAAATCCCTGCAAAAGTTGTATAACCCTATACCTGATCTGGTAAGTTACTAGTTTCCAAGCAAACCATGTGATAAAAATCCCAGAAAAAGGATTCTGTGCCATCCTTTGTTGGCAATCCCATCTCACTGTCATTGCCAGACCAATCCCCTTAGGAACTTCCATTGCAACAGGTTAACTGATGGGAGTGCAGGGAGACACCCTCACTTCTAACCCCAACCTTTGGTAATAAAGCATTCCATGTTTTTAACAAATTGATCTCTGCCCACCTCCTTTTTCCCCACTCCGTGTGTAAAATGGTATTTCTAAACAGAGAGCGTGATGTGTTCTTTCCCCATATCTGAAGATGACAATACTAGCTTGCTCATTGATACCAATAACGATGATGTGAAATATCTACATCAAAAATTGAAAGATCTTATCTATGTTGTTCCTAACAGTTCATCCAAATGCAGTTTTCTTAGTTACAGACCACCCTTCTTCCTTAACGCGGGATTTCTTGATGTCTTTAAAAATGTACTTAAAATGGTGTAAAAGTCAGCATAAATATCCAAACACAAAGCTGTAAGTATTTCCTGGGTCTTCAGGTAGTTACCAGTTTTGCAGCTAAGCAGTAATGCCTTGCATAAATTAACCAACTCCATCCAAGACAACAACCAAAAAAAACCCCAAAACCCCACCACCACCACAACCATCCCGCCTGCCCTCACCTGCCAGGCTGCAGCAGAAGTTCACATTTGAGAGATTTAGGAATGTTCTTGGAATCTCCAAGCTCAATTTATACTTGTCCCATTTAAACACATTCACTTTGGGGCCAATGACGTTTTACCAAAGATCATTTTAAGACAACAGTCTTGTCTGCTTTTCCATCTTCAGGTTCCATACAAACAAAATCCATTCTTTCAGCCTTTTATAAGAAATGTTCTTTCCCTGATCAACCCATCAGCTCTCCCCTGCAGCTGTTGCAGAACTACATGCTCCATTTCCAGAGGATTTCACTTTGGTGATTAACTAATACTTCCCAGGTTTTTTTACTCCCTGTTATTTCTAGATAGAAGATTTACAATGCTGAAACATTCGTTAGTTTGTTAGTAGAAGCACCTTGCACTTTCATACCGCTCATCAGTTAGTAGGAGTCAGTCATTTATTTCCTCACATATGACACCTTAACCTTTCTTTTGCAATAGTATCACTAAATTTTGTACCACGTGCATCTTTCAGAAGTAAAAATATTAACATTAATTCCAAGTCTGCTTTCTGAGAAATCCCATTACTAACCACCTTCCAGATTTAAATCTCCATCTGTCATTTGCAACAAATCTCCACCTTCTCCAGTTTAACCAGTAATTTTCTAAAGATGTCAAGTGTTTTAGTAGCCATTGACAAGATTCTGTTGTTTTAAAATAGCTATGTTGTTATGGGGGGGGAAATCAAATTATTTATTCTCTGCTGATACTTCCCTTTAGTAAATGTGTATTTTGTCTCTTATTTTCCATTCCCTTCTATATCAGTAACGGATCTTCTCTTCAAGATTTGTTACATCTTTGCCACTAATTTTACTTCCACAGTTCCAGAGCTGCCTTCTACTCACCCAAAACCATCCTTGTTTGGTAAGTGAAAAAAACAAAACAAAACAAAAAAACATCTATTTAGTTCAAAACATACCGGAATAAAGAAAATTAAGACTTCCACTTGACTTTTAGCAATTCTCATTTTGACTTCTTGGATTCCTTTGGCTCCTTGACTTTCAGCATAAAGCTTTCTTTGCTGATCCGAATGTCTGCATATCCATCTGTCTTGTGGACCTTCTGGTCAACCGCAATCCTTATTGAAGACAGCTATTCAACCTTCAACCTATTCAGAGTTGGAGCTCTTCTTTGGAGCTCTTTGCTACATAACTTTTCTTCTTGTCTGGCTTTGAAATACTAGAGAGTTTTCACAGCTTTGTCTTTTCAATTTTTTGAATTTGTCTTTGTCTTTGAATTTCCAACTCTCCTTTACATTCCCCCTCCTCTCCTCTACATGAAGAGTTTATCAGCTCTTCATTTCAATTGGCTTAACTAGATGCCCCCTTTCATCATGACTTACTTGCTGATATCATCACAAAGCAATTCTGCAATTTATGTGCTTATCTCCAGAAGTAAAATCTTGCTCCTTCACTAGAGGCTAGCTGCAAGCCAAAGTAGTTCCCTGCATTACTGTGTCTATAAGCTCAAAAGCTCGACGACGCCTGTGTATCCAGCTTTGCCAATGTGTTTAGGAGTAGTTTTATTAAACTTCTAGACCAGGTCACCTCAGTCGAAGGAAGTTGTACAGCAAACATTTGACTGATTTTTTTGTTTTTTTTTTCTTCCTTGAGTGGCATTCTACCATAAAAGAAATTTATACTACTTCATGATCAAATTTCATACAATTTAGGCCAAAAAGGTACTTGTTTTATGTTCTTCAAAAACATCCAAGACTGCCTTGCTCATGCAGCACCTTAAAGCAAAAAATTAAGAGACTTTCCTATCGATTCTAGTCTTCATTCATGTGATCAGGAACATATCTCATCATACCTACAGAACAAAATATAACTAGTTAACTTTCCGAAGCATCCACTAGACTTCTTCATTTAGGGCAACTTTTGTTCACAAAAAAGTCCTAAATACCCATCTCAACTGATTTAAATTCACCAGAGTTTTAACACAAGAAGAAGGATTTTACAGTAATTTTCATTTATTTGAGTTACATAATTGGGTGGCTTGTAGGAGCTTAATGAAACAAACACAAGGCAGATACGTGCTGATCTCAAACATTTGCTTGCATCAACTTACAGTAGTTTTCTTCCTTGACATTACAAATTCATTTTACTGGCATTCAGCATGTACCGCTGCCGAATAAAGGCAAACATCAGCTAAATCTACAGTAATAAATTATATTATTATCTAGCCAAAAGTAAAAAAAAAAATAGATAGATGCACATCTGCGATTTATAAGGAGTTAAATAGCACAGCTTGCAAGTACAGTCCACTATTCCAAGAATTCCACATAAATAGACCACTTAAAATGACATTTTTAATCACAACAAATATAAAGGCTCAATATAATGGGTTCTCACGTTTAAGCACAAAGCTCTAGTTAACAGACAAGAGACATTATGCCTTACACTGATCATTTATACAGAAAGAAAGAAAGAGCTTTAAAAAAAGGTGCTGAAACAGCAGAAAAGGCTGCTGGCTATACATTTTTCTACACAGTTGATAGTTTGAATAAAATACTTCTAAATAATTATGAAATACTGTTTCAAGACGTGCACAGCTATTTAGTCACAGTAGCTGATTTAATGAAATAAAGTATGCAATGCTTTTCTATAGCGTTATTTGAAAATACACATAAAGCATTAACAAGAACCTCTACGTACTAAAGTTTGGATTAACACTTCACAGTATTTCATGCTCTCAACTGTTTTATAGCATACAATCATATACAGAAAGCAACAATTCTTGCCTTTCTACAGCACCGTCTTTTACGACTTCAATGCTCTCAGTTAACACTATGAAGAAAATTTATTCTTCCATGACACTTGTACTTTTTGCAATTTAATAAACAAACAGCCAATGATTAAGTCATTTAATCTTTTTATTACCCCTAAAGCTTCTGGCACTCTTAAATTCTACATCATAATTTCTTCCACCCATCCTTCAAATGCTTGATGATTACATCTTACTTATTAAGTAGAAAGTGCAGTCCACAGCTCTCACAGAATCACGCACGCAATTCTTTAGGCTGGAAAGGACCTCGTGTGATCAAACTCTCATGTGATCAAACTCTCTGCTCGAGCAGGGTAAGCTAGAGCAGGTTACCCAGGACCGTGTCCCATTGGGTTTTGAGTATCTCCACAGATGGAGACTTCACAACCACTTAGGGCAACCTGATAGAGTGTTTGACCACATTCACAGTGTTTTCCTCTGTTCAGGTGGAATTTCGTATGTTTCACTTTGTGTCCACTGCTTCTTGTCCTAATCTCCAGATCTCCCCACTTGCCCTTCTGGCAGATGGGAGTGAGATTTGCTTTCTTACCATCTTCAGGAATCTCTTCTGATCACCATGACCTTTCAAAGACAATCAAGAGTGGCCTTGCAATGACATGAACCAGCTCCCTCAGCACTTACGGGTGCAACTCGTCAGCCCCCATGGAACTTCCCTATCGCCAGTTTGTTTAAGTGTTCCTAACCTGATCCTCCTTCACTATGGGTTAAGCAGTCTGTGCTCCAGACCAACCCTATGGGCTCTGAGGTCCTGGGATTCCTGAAAGCTGAGCTTAACAGTAAAGACAGAGGAAGAGAAGGCAAAAGTGGCTTTAGAGTATTTCCACCTTCTCTATTTCCTTTGTCACCAGGGATCCTGCTTCATTTAGCAGTGGGTCCACGCTTACCCCAGTCTTCCTTTCGCTGTTGATTTTAACACTATATTCTGGTATTCATATCTAAATAGACAGACATCTCCATCTATCTGCTGGTAGATCTGCTGGTAGATACCTAAAAGTAATTAAGTATTTACACTAAGTAAAGCAATAGCAAAAATAACAAACAATACTTTTAATTTTGCTATTTATGTGAACACAAAGTTTACAGACTGAAGACAGGAGAACGTGCGCATACCTTCCTGAAGTTTTTCTTTGAACAATCAAGTACTCATGAAGTTCAATTTTTAGCTTGTTCAGTGGTACTTCAACCTGTTTTTATCTTGGAAGCAAGAGTAGATCCTCGCAGTCCATGACTGACATAATTAACCTACTGGACATACTTCTTTTAACTATGACACTTCAAAACAACATACTTATATCAGCTCCCATCCTTGTTCTGGAAATCTGTTTTCAGTACAACCCAAACTTGTGAATATTAAAATCGAAAAACATATTAGTGAATACCTAGAAAACTTCCTGGGTTTTTTTGTGCTAAGACGCAAAGATTCATTTGTTATATATGTTATAATAAAAGCATGCTTTCCAAGTAGAAGACTGTGTCATCTCCTGAATATAGATATTATAAATATAGACAATATTTGGGCATTAAAACATGGGGGGGAAAAAAGCTTTTGTCAGAAGAAAGGAAGTTGTACTGGCTAAAACTGGACACACCTTTGTACCGATAGCCTTCACAGCATTGCAAACATCCTGCTTATCTCAAAACAGAGAATGAAAATGCTGTGCCTGAGGCTCTTATTGCCTTTAAAGACTGTACTTAAGAGCTTAGCTAGAGGAGCAAAAAATTATTGAATTTCCTTTGTAATGAATACTGTGACAGTTATGAAGCTTACCTATTTGAAAGAAAAACCTGAATCGAGATCCCTCTGGAGAAAATTCCTACATTCAGGTAATTCCCATCTCACTGGAGACAGTAGCCCCTTGGATTCACTCAGAGCAGAACACCATCGCATGCATTGAAGTTACTGAACACAAGAACCTAAATATATGAAGTTTGGATTTTCCTCAAAAAAAAAAAAAGCCAACAAAAACACCAAACAAAAAAAACCAAAACAGAAGTATGACTGAACATTGCTGTCACCAAGGGAAAAAAGTCCTGGAGGAAACTGAAAGAGGCTAGGCAAATCCTGATACACCAACCACCAAAGATTTATGTATCTCAGAACAAAGAGAGGCATAATAAGAATTTGGATATTTTTAGTTATCATATTTAGGTTCTACTATAAGATAAGTTTTAGACTGTTTTATTCCTGAAGTCACTTTCATCAAAAGAATGTTTGCAGTACGCTCCACCTAAATCAGATTCTGTTAAAACTGAACACAAAACCTACCACATTATTCTCAAGGAGCAATCTCACACCAGCAGACAGACGAGAAGAATTCTAAAAGATGCTCTCTCATATATAAGCCAATTTGTTCTTAGATCTAGATTTTCTGAGGGGTGGGCAGAAGGGACAGAGGCAAAAATCAAAATAAGTTACACATGTGATCAAAACATCTGTCCCAACCTTCTCCTGAAGTAGATCTTCAGACCAAAGCCAAAGGGGAAATATCTGATTTCAGCAGAATAACCTTTTTGCTTCTGCATTCCTCTCTTTTATTCATATCTTTTTTTTTTCCCCTATAGAAGCAGTGAATGTGAGATTCTAGGTGGCATTTGTTATTATACAGCTTGTGAACTAGCTATGAACGCACTACATGCAAGATTAAGTAAAAGAGAATCTATATGTGAATATACCAAACGTTTCAGAGCATTATCTAAGTCAGCCTGAAATGCTTACCCCACATCTCAGGCAGGAAAACCTCTTTCTCTGCAGCTATGGAAGAGCCCAAATTAATTCAGTTATGGCACTTCCCCAAGCTAGCGGTACTGATTTAGCCCAGACTTGAACGAAGAACAGCTGGAATCTCATGGCAGTGACACTGTACCATACATTGTCACCGAACAAACAGGCTACAGGTGAGAGCACCCAGCTAGCACACAACAGTCTCATCAATTATGGTTGACCATCACAAGCACCATGGAGGGAAAAAAGAAGGAGGGAAAAAAAAAAACAAAAAAACAAAAAAACAAAAAAAATCAATTGCTTAGTTCATCTTGGCCATTTACTGCAGCTGACAGTAGAGGAAAAGTAAATTTGCCTAAATTAATGCATATTAAGGAATAAATAGATTGAATACATCTATATTTAAAAACTTCTGTAGAAAGCTGCTCTTTAGGTTTTCAGAATTTTGTATTTTCTGCATATATCAGTTTAAAGTAACTATTTCTATTCAAATGAAACTAGTATTAAATAGCAAAAATAATACAAAACAAAATAACAACAACAACAAAATAATTCCTCAATTATGTAACAACTTAAAATGAGTAACTGGCAACTATCGTATAGGGTCCAACAAAATAAGTGACGTAAAAATACGCAGCTAGCTCCTCTCTCCAACTGCTGTGCAGCAGAAGTAGAAATTGAAGAAACAAACAAGAAAGCGTATCTGATGAGACAAGCAGTCTGTTTTCTGTATCTCTTTTAAGAAATACAAAAATACATTCCAAAAAAAGGCACGATAAAACTTTGCTGCACTCTGAAAAAAATTTCAGTCCTTTTCAGATCCATTTTTAAAATGAGTTCAAGAGAAGAAAATTGTTAATTTTACCACGTGCATTTATGACATGGTACTGTAATCTTGCACAGCACGAAACACGTTAGCCACACTAACAAGAGGAATAATTTAATTCTCAATCCAGAAGAATTCACTCTATTGTTTACTTCAAAATATCCATTTCTGTCATTCTTGAAAAACACCTGCAGATATTAAAGATTATCATTAAGGAAAAAGCACTTTTTAATTCACCAACAGTAACACACTGAGAAGTGTTAAAAAAATATTAGTGTTATGCTTCGATCGCCACTACACTTATTATTCTAACTAATCCAGAACCATAAGAAATCTAAAATTGGTAAACAATACTATAATAAAAGCAAATATAGCGATCTATCATTTTCGGCCCTTATTATGGATATTGAAAATTTATTACACTATCAAAGATTAACATTTTCTTTTTGTTACTTTTCAGGGAAATGATTACTTGCCAGTTGTTATATCTTTATTACAGTCTCCAAGCTACACAATCTGATGGATCTGTGGTGATCCAAGACAAACTCATTCAAGTCCAAAGCATGAACTGTGTCATTTTTCATTACCTCCAACCAACCAAAAGCGAAATATTTCCTGTTTCAAAGTCCACTATCAGGAAAATCATCCTCTTCTCTTCTAAATCTAATGAGATATTAGTCTTTAAAATTGGAAATGATCCTCAGATATGAACTCCATGTAAGAAGACATAAAACAAACATTTCAGTACCAAAAAAAAAAAAAATCTGTATGCTTTCTTACAATGAGGTTGGTTTTTTTTTTTATTAGTGTTAATTTTAGCCAGCTTCCTTCATCTTTCATCTCTAAACACTCCCATTTCTATATGCTACCCCCTCAACTCAAAAAGCTTACACTGACTAAAAATAAGGGAACAGCGTGTTTACAATGGAAACTGCTCATCAGGTTTTTTGCTTAGTTTGACACAAGCAAATTCGTTAATGCATTCTGACAGACTTGCATAACATCCAAAAATGTTTTGAACAATGCAGTTTAGGCCATGATGCAATATTAATGAATGAATAATGTTTCTGAGTACTGAGTTTCAATATTTAATGAGTGCATGCTGAATGTGCCATAGAAAGCTGTGGTTGAAAATCACTGTAGCTGACAAGGGATTTGAAAAGATGTGAGAGACATCACGAAAACAACTTTAACCTGAACTGAGGTCTGAGAAGTGTGAAATGGGTATTTCTCCTACTCAATTTCTAGTAACCGATTATTCACCTGACTGCAAAGTCAGATAAATTATCAAAAGTTCATCTGCCTCTGTAAAACATAGTTAAGGACTGAGATATACAAACAAATTATCTGAAAGGCAATGTCTTCTTCACAAAAGTCTCAGAATGACAACACAAAAAAGTTCTACTAAATTGAAGTGATTTCCTAGCACTATTTACACATTAAAAAAAAATTATTCTCTAATCACATAAGACTTTGCATACTACAGGTGAAGGGGGCTACTCCTAACATTAGGAGCAACCACTTTCTTTAAACATCTGTCCTACAATTTCATTTCTAAGCCATACATTTCAGATTGATATTTTCTGTTAATGTTTGCATATTCTTGCACCCTGAAGCCATGGTGTAAAAAGGACACATTTTGCCTTCAACGTTTTTTGCACTCGTATTGTCCATATGTCCCAAAGAGGCAAAATATTTTTTTTTTCCTCTAATTTACTTTGTTCTTTTGGCAAAGTTTTATGTGAATTGTATTTTAAATGATGCATTGCTCTGGGTGAGGGCTGGAGGGAGAACCCAAAACATTACTAAAAACATCTATGGGAATTTAGAAAACTCCTCGAAATTTAAGATAGGAATATAACTTTCCTGAACTTATGTTCTGCCCAAGTGGTTTTTGAGACATCTACATACTGAACAAATTTCTCATTAAGTACAAGAGAATTAGGACTGGTAAAATAGAAAAGAAGCAAGGCAAACCAAAAATGCTAAAGCTTTACAAATGTGGGAATATAGAGTAAAAAAAGGAAGATGCAGGTCATCAAACCCAGATTTGTAATCATTTTATGAGTGCTTAGTCCAAAACCATTCAAACATGACTACATGGATCCAAATTGCTATCCACTTTATAGACCACAATACGCACAATCAAAATTCTTTGACAAATTCACTACAAATGATCAAGGGCTCTCATAATTATGGCACATGCAGGAAGAGAGAAGAGATCAAAGGTACCAATAATGCTTGCAATTCCTGTCCCGCCAAACAATTCTGAGTAACGCAACTTGTCCTATACACCAGCAGGCTGCAAAATAAAGCCCTCCAAATCTAACCTGATGTACTCCAGACCTAGCGACTGGCTTCCCCCTTTACTACATAGGCAAAGCGCAACCAGGTACTTATCAGTACCACTGAAATCTTCCCAGCTGATTTACCACAGCTATAACATGGAAGCTGGGCAACCTCCAACAGCTCAGAGTGAAGTTAAAATATACAAATGGCAAGAAGGAAGAGGAAAAGAGAGAGGCCAAGTTACACACTCAGGATATGGGGGGGGAAGGTCTTTTTGTCCTCTCGTGAGAGCTAGCAGCATCTCTGGAACTTGCGGATTAATATAATGAAAACAAATATGAACAGTATCTGTTTCAGGTGGGGGTTTTTTGGCCTATCTACCTCAAACTGCATACAGCAATCTGAGTGAGATTTTCCTACGGTCTTGTACTATATTACTGTTACTTTTCTATGCTTGCACTTCATATTATTAAATTTAACAAGAACTCCACTACTTTACTGCATATCCACTCCTTCCTCATGGTGACCTGTCCCTCCTTAATGCTGGTCATACACGTATGTAAATTAGTACATCAGTCATTAGAAATATTACTGTAAACATAAAAGCGATAGTGATTCAAACTTGATCCCTAAGCAGCAAGTAAGCTTTTCCCATAATGTTAACTCCTCCCTCCAGTATGTCCCATTACACACTTGTCTTCAGTCAGTCTCAGATTGTCTTATAATTCTTATATTAGTTTCAGACATGTCCAGCAGCAATAACAAGGAGGGCAAGGTATCAAGTGCTTTGCTTCACTCTTTCTTTAGGCTGAAGTCTGCTATCCAACCCAAGAAAACACTGAACTTAATACAAGTTCTCGGTTAAGACTACCCCTTACCCCACTTAGCCATTTCTTTCCATTCTCTCAATTACCCCCTACTTCAAGTGCTATACTTGTCAAATCACCCATAACCATGAGTCCAAGTAATTCAGTTGAACATATTCATTCATTTCCTTTTTCCAGCTGCCTTCCAGCCTTCAGCGTAACATGTCAATTGAAAAATCTTTGCTAATGGCCATGTTATTTTATGTGCCAGTCCTTGATCAAAAGATCAAAGACACTAATTTCAAAACTCGTAATTATATACAGCTCTTCAATTTAACAACAATACTTCCACGGGCAGCTTGTTAACATGTATTGCAATATGGGCATTGACTCTTGATAGTCCAACGGCTGCTCATACCCTATAGAAGATGGTTGAGTTGACTTTATTAAGATACTTGGGTTGTGGTGTTTTTTTTTTTGGGGGGGGGGGGGGGGGGGGGGGGGGTG